>NC_057813.1:692736653-692740982 GCF_018294505.1 Triticum aestivum
CACACTGCTTTGCACAGTTCAAGCAGCAGTTGAATGAGGAAGGGGTTCAGCTCGTCGTCGACCCACTGGAAGAACCCGCACCGGAACGACTTCTCTGAAAATAAAGAAAATCAGTAAAATATCCCCAGAAATATGCGGAAAACACCACGGGTCGTCTGATGAGGTAAGGAAACTCACCCTGCCTTTCGGACAAGCTAGGTACCTCCTGCCTTTGGTAGTACCTACCTGTGAAATGAGGTAAGGAAACACCACGGATTCATACCGCTCCATGAGATCCACATCGGTGCCTTCGCCCTTGGCTTGCACAAGCAGAATATGGCTGGCTCGTATGCAAGCGGCGCCTGCCTGTACGGAACCGGGGCGTTGCTCCGACGGTGAGCCGTCCGGGCGGTGGATCGGTTGTTCGACGAGCAGGACATGTTCGAGAGGCTAGGGTTTTCAACTGGAAGATTAGGGTTCTCACACTATCTCTCCCAGCACCAGCTCAGGTTTTATGCTTGGCCCGTTACACTGCATTTACGGCACAGCTAGCACACCAAACAAGGTAGGGCCCCAGCGTTGCGCACCACATGCACGTAGGCAGGAGAAGTCCACCCCGCAGCACCAATGTTTTGGTTTCACACGCAGCCTGCATGCATGCACCGGCCACCCCCGCAGACGCCCACACCATCGCAACGATTAATCTTTCACGCTCACTCACACACAAGACAAAACCACACAAACCAAGCATTTTTCGTGTCTCCCATACTACGAGATCTGCCTTCATCCCTTCCACCAACACCTGAGAATAGCCAAGGGAAGAACTATGCACAAGAACAAAGCATCTATTTTGATCCAGCAGCTCTCCATCAACTCTGTTGGCATATCAACCTGAAGGGATTTTTTCGGACAGTTCGCGCCCTCATTTCACAGGTACGTACTACCAAAATCCAAAGTCAAGGACCATACGTATGCAGCGTTTTTACAATAAGATCTTCACCGCGCTCTCCTTTTTTCACAAATAGTTATACTGACACAAGCATATACAAGCAATCAGTCACAGCAACGATAGCAACGACTCACGAGATCCACCAGCCGAACCGGGTAACATTGTTTTCACATCTAGGACATCGGTCAACAAATTATGTTCAGTTGTCTTGCAGTTCTCCAAGTTCAAAATCAAATTAGCCGATGAGACTGGCTTCGGTGGCATGCTGCAGTTTAAGATATTATACAAGCTGAATTTGAAGCTTACCGCCTTTTTAATGGGTGTAGTTGACACAGAGAAGTCACAAATATCATTAGGCCCCCATAGGAAGATTGATATTGTTAAGCGACATATATCAGGCCCGATCGTGTCAGGTTGGTAACGTAGACTCCAAGGGTAGTTCGGCTAGATAGTCTAGGTTGTTAGCATTGTAGTTTATCTCTGTAACAACTCTATCTCTTATCCCTTGTACCTCAAGTTGTAATCTCAACCATGTCCGCGATCTGGTGAGTTGCGCCCCAGTATATTTTACATGGTATCAGCCTAACTCTTCCACATCGCATCTACTATCCCCATCCACCACCTCCGCCTCCACCATGGCCGCCTCCTCCAGCGCCGCACCAGCCAACATCTCTGGTCAGGTCACCGAGAAGCTGACACGCACCAACTACATCCTCTGGCGGACTCAAGTCACGCCGCAGCTCCATGGTGCTAGCTTCTACGGGTATGTCGACGGCTCCATGCCGGAGCCGGCCCGACTCGTCGTCACCAAGGACAAAGAAGGGAAGGAGGAGACTTCCCTGAACCCCCTTCATCCGATCTGGATGCGCGAAGAGCAGAAGGTACTTGGCTACCTTCTGAATAATCTCTCCAAGGAGGTACTTGTGCAGGTCAACACGATCGATCATGCGCAAGATCTCTGGACAACACTGGCGAACATGTTCTCGTCCCAGTCCCTGTCACGCGTCAACAACATCTGTGTCGCCCTTGCCAATGCGCAAAAGGGGACGCAGCCCGTCGCAAGCTTCTTCGGGCACATGCGCTCACTCTCAGATGAGCTCGCGGCGGCTGGCAAGCCGCTCGGGGACGGTGAACTTGTCTCCTACATCATCGCCACCCTCGGCATGGAGTACCAGCCACTCGTCTCCGCGCTCGATGCCCGCACCACGCCTGTCTCGCTCGATGATCTGTTTGCTATGATCAGCAACTTTGATCAGCGGGTTGCCCTCTACCAAGGGGGCCACTCCGGCGGCGGCTTCAAGTCCTCCGCGAACGCGGCCATGCGCGGCCGTGGTGGCGGCTCACGTCATCGAGGGCGCGGCAGGGGCAGGCACAATAGCGGCCCCAACAACAGCAGCAGCAACTCCCGTGGCCACAACGGCGGCGGCGGCCGGCCCTCCTCCAACAACAACCAGGGCCGCCGCAACAACTCCAACAACAGATCACGCCCCGATGTCGTCCGGTGTCAAATCTGTGGTAAACCTGGCCACTCAGCCAAGGACTGCTGGTACAGGTTTGACGATGATGATGACTCCTCTCAGGACGAGAAGGTAGCTGCTACGGCCGATGGATCGTATGGCGTGGACACCAACTGGTACATGGACAGTGGTGCCACGGACCACATCACCGGCGAACTCGAGAAGGTGACCATGCGGGAGAAGTACCGCGGCCAAGATCACATCCACACCGCGAGTGGAGAAGGTATGAAGATCCGTCATGTTGGTCACTCAATTATTAAAACCCCTCATCGTCCAATTCGTATTTGAAATTTTTTGCATGTCCCAAGTGCATCTAGAAATCTTCTCTCCGTTCACCGCATTGCTATTGATAATCACGTCTTCCTCGAGTTTCACCCTTTCTTATTTTTGATCAAGGATCAGGTAACGAGGAAGGTACTGTATCGAGGTAGATGTGTACGCGGGCTCTACCCCTTGATTCTGGAGCTTCGAAGAAGATTCAATAAACAAGCCTTTAGTGTCACCAAGCTATCCTCTACACGGTGGCATGATCGTTTAGGAAATGCAACTTTTTCTTTAGTTGAACGAGTGCTTAGGAAAAATAAACTCCCGTTTGTTGGAGAGCGTGATGTTGAAACTATTTGTGATTCGTGCCAAAGAGCAAAAAGCCATCAGTTACCGTATCCAATTTCCACTAGTGTTTCAACCAAACCATTGCAGCTTATTTTTTCTGATGTGTGGGGGCCTGCCCCATCCTCTGTTGGTAGACACACATATTATGTGAGCTTCATAGATGATTATAGCAAATATTCATGGATTTATCTCCTCAAAAAACGTTCCGACGTGTTCCAAGTTTTTTGTAACTTTCAAGCACTCGTTGAACGTAAGTTTGACAGCAAAATACTTGCCCTCCAATCTGATTGGGGCGGTGAGTATGAGAAGCTCAACTAGTTCTTTCAAGAACTTGGTATCTCTCATCATGTGTCTTGCCCACACGCTCATCAGCAAAATGGGTCGGCAGAACGCAAACACAGTCACATTGTAGAAGTTGGCTTAGCACTTCTTGCTGGTGCCTCCATGCCACTAAAGTTTTGGGATGAGGCGTTCCTCACTGTTGTTCACATCATCAATATGCTTCCAAGACGTGTCATCAATAATGAAACACCTACAGAAAAACTTCTCCATATCAAACCAGACTACCTTCCCTTCATGTGTTTGGCTGCGCTTGTTGGCCTAACCTTAGACCATATAACAAACGCAAACTAATGTTTCGATCTAAGCAGTGTGTTTTCATTGGCTACAGTGCCATGCACAAAGGTGTCAAATGCCTAGATGTCTCTACTGGCCGTGTCTACATTTCCCGTGATGTAGTCTTTGATGAAACAAAGTTTCCCTTTGCTGATCTCCACCCCAACGCCGGTGCCTTACTCCGTCAAGAAATTCTGCTCTTGCCTTCTCATCTCACCGATTTTGATCAAAGGGGGAATAATAATTGTGTTGATCCATCATTGACTAATCCTCATAACCATGTGCATGAGCTCTGTGTTGATGGAGCCGAAGGAAGCATGAGCAAATATGGTGAAGAATCAGCCAAAATGATCAAGAAATCAGTTCAAATGGGCAATATTTGATGTGTCCAGATTTGGGAGGCAGCAAATCTGCCTCGGGATCGCTACTGCAGCATCTGCCCAGGCCATCCGCCTTGGGATCTGCGTTGCTGCATGGCGCCAGCGCATCAGAAACCGCGTCGCCCACCAGGAGAAGCGGCGCCGTCTCCCCAGGCGCCACGCGGGCGGCAGCGACTCGTCAACCCAACGCCACCGAGTCGCATCAATCCGAGGCGGCCACGCGTTCCACTAGGAGGCGCTGGCCAGAAGACGGGCCCCGCTGCTATGCGCGTCGCCA
>NC_057813.1:692741612-692743522 GCF_018294505.1 Triticum aestivum
GAATTTCGACTTTATTTGCAAAATCTCTCTAGAATTTAGTAAAATGGGCATAACTTTTGCATACTAACTCGGATGAAAAAGTTTTTTATATGAAAAATCATCTACTCGAAAAGTTACATCCAAATTTAACGGGGGGAACCCCGTTAAACATTTTTAAAATCCTCAAAAACCTAACAGAAAAAAAGTTACGGGGCTTTTAAGATCTAGAGTGGAAAAAATCGAAAAAATTTCAAACTGTGTGGTCAAACTATGGTCAAACAATGGTATAACTAATTATTCTAGAATATTAGTGTTACTACATAATTATTTCAGTTATTTTGAATTATGTCGTAAGCTCGCGCTTTAGTTCCACTGTTTAAGATATGTTCCTAGAGAAAATATAGTTGAAAGTTGACAGTAGCGATCATGCGACGGTAGAAAGCTTATGTCCTTAATGCACCGCTTAGTGTGCTTAACCCCAATCGTTGTCTGTGGATGTTGCGAACATCGGACATACACGTTTTGATAACTACGTGATAGTTCAGTTAAACAGTTTAGAGTTGAGGCACCAAAGACGTTTTTCAAAACGTCGCGGAACATATGAGATGTTTCGAGGGCTGAAATTGGGATTTCAGGCTTGTGCCCATGTCAAGAGGTATAAGACCTCCGACAATTTTCTTAGCCTACAAACTAAGGGAGAAAAGCTCAATCGTTGAGCTTGTGCTCAGATTGTTTGAGTACAACAATCGCTTTAATCGAGTGGGAGTTGATCTTCCAGATGAGATTGTGATGTTTCTCCAAAGTCATTGCAACCAAGCCGCTAGAGCTTCGTGATGAACTATAACATATCAGGGATAGATATGATGATCCTTGAGGTATTCACGATGTTTGATACCGCGAAAGTAGAAATCAAGAAGGAGCATCAATTGTTGATGGTTGGTGAAACCACTAGTTTCAAGAAGGGCAAGGGCAAGAAGGGATACTTCATGAAACGGCAAATCAGCTGCTGCTCTAGTGAAGAAACCCAAGGTTGAACCCAAACCCAAGACTAAGTGTTTCTGTAATAAGGGGAACAACCACTGGTGCAGAATTACCCTAGATACTTGGTAGATAAGAAGGCTGGCAAGGTCGATAGAAGTATATTGCATATACATTATGTTAATGTGTACTTTACAAGTACTCCTAGTAGCACCAGGGTATTAGATACCGGTTCGGTTGCTAAGTGTTAGTAACTCGAAACAAAAGCTGCGGAATAAACGGAGACTATCTAAAGGTGAGCTGACGATACGTGTTGGAAGTGTTTCCAAGGTTGATATGATCAAGCATCACACGCTCCCTCTACCATCGAGATTGGTGTTAAACCTAAATAATTGTTATTTGGTGTTTGCGTTGAGCATAGACATGATTGGATTATATCTGTAGCAATACGGTTATTCATTTAAGGAGAATAATGGTTACTCTGTTTATTTGAATAATACCTTCAATGGTCTAGCACCTAAAAGGAATGGTTTATTGAATCTCGATCGTAGTGATACACATTTTCATGCCAAAAGATATAAGATAGTAATGATAGTACCACTTACTTGTGGCACTGCCATGTAAGTCATGTTGGTATAAAACGCATGAAGAAGCTCCATGTTGATGGATCTTTGGACTCACTCGTTTTGAAAAGTTTGAGACATGCAAACCATGTCTATTGGTGTATGCGCATGAAGAAACTCCATGCAGATGGATCGTTTGGACTCACTTGTTTTTGAATCACTTGAGATATGCAAATCATACCACATGGGCAAGATGACTAAAAAGCCTCGTTTTTCAGTAAGATGGAACAAGATAGCAACTTGTTGGAAGTAACACATTTTGATGTGTGCAGCCCAATGAGTGTTGAGGCATGCGGTGAATATCGTTATGTTCTTACTTCACAGATGATT
>NC_057813.1:692743587-692747195 GCF_018294505.1 Triticum aestivum
TTTGAACTATGGTTTGGAGAAACCTAAGTTGTCATTTATTAAAAGTTTGGGGCTGCGACGCTTATGTGAAAAAGTTTCATCGTGATAAGCTCGAACACAAAACGGATAAATACATCTTCATAGGATACCCAAAATGGTTGGGTATACCTCCTATCTCAGATCCGGAAGCAAAAGTTATTGTTTCTAGAAACGGGTCCTTTCTCGAGGAAAGGTTTCTCTCGAAAGAATTGAGTGGGAGGATGGTGGAGACTTGATGAGGTTAAAGAACCATCACTTCAACCAGTGTGTAGCAGGGCACATGAAGTTGTTCCTGTGGCACCTACACCAATTGAAGTAGAAGCTGACAATGGTGATCATGAAACTTCGGATCAAGTCACTACCGTACCTCGTAGGGTGACGAGGATGCATACTGCTTCAGAGTAATACGTGATCCTGTCTTGAAGGTCATGTTGCTAGACAACAATGAACCTACGAGCTATGGAGAAGCAACGGTGGGCCCATATTCCAACAAATGGTTAGAAGCCATGAAATCCGAGATAGGATCCATGTATGGACTTTGGTGGACTTGCCCGATGATCGGCAAGCCATTGAGATAAATGGATCTTTAAGAAGAAGACGGACGTGGACGGTAATGTCACCGTCTATGAAGCTCGACTTGTGGCGAAGAGTTTTTCACAAGTTCAAGGAGTTGACTACGATGAGATTTTCTCATCCGTAGCGATGCTTAAGTCCGTCGGAATCATGTTAGCACAAGCTGCATTTATGAAATCTAGCAAATGGATGTTAAAACGAGTTTCCTTACCAGTTTTCGTAAGGAAAGGTTGTATGCGATACAATCAGAAAGGTTTTGTCGATCCTAAGGATGCTAAAAGGTATGCTGGCTCCAGCGATCCTTCTAAGGGCTGGAGTAAGCATCTCGGAGCTGGAATATGCACTTTGATAGGATGATCAAAGATTTTGGGTTTATACAAAGTTTATGAGAAACTTGTATTTCCAAAGAAGTGAGTGGGGGCACTATAGAATTTCTGATGAGTATATGTTGTTGACATATTGTTGATCAGAAATGATGTAGAATTTCTGGAAAGCATATAGGGTTATTTGAAAAGTGTTTTTCAAGGGAAAACCTGGATTAAGCTACTTGAACAATAAGCGTCAAGATCTACAAGATAGATCAAAAATGCTTAATAATACTTTCAAATGAGCACATACTTTGACATGATCTTGAAGGTGTTCAAGATGGACCAGTCAAAGAAGGAGTTCTTGCCTGAGTAGTAAGGTACGAAGTTAAGACTTAAAGCTCGACCACGGCAGAAAAGAGAGAAAGGACGAAGGTCGTCCCCTATGCTTTAGACATAGGCTCTACAGTATGCTATGCTAAGTACCGCACCTGATGTGTGCCTTGCCACATGTCTGGCAAGAGGGTACAAAGGTGATGAAGGAGTGGATCACCATATGGCGGTCAAAATTATCCTTAGAGGAATAAGGATATGTTTCTCGGTTATGGAGGTGATAAAGAGTTCGACGTAAAGAGTTGCGTTGATGCAAGCTTTAACACCTATCCGAATGACTCTAAGTAGCAAACCGGATACGTATAGTGGAACAACCCATTTGGAATAGCTCCAAGTGGAGCATGGAAGCAGCATTTACAGAATGACCTAGAGATTTGCGAAGTACATACGGATCTGAAAGTTGCAGACCCGTTGACTAAAACCTCTCTCACAAGCAAAACATGATCAAACCCCAGAATTCATTGAGTCTTAATCACATGATGATGTGAACTAGTTTAATGACACTAGTAAACTCTTTGGATGTTGGTCACATGGCGATGTGACGTGTGAGTGTTAATCACATGGTGATGTGAACTAGATTATTGACTCTAGTGCAAGTGGGAGACTGTTGGAAATATGCACTAGAGGCAATAATAAATTAGTTATTATTATATTTCCTTGTTCATGATAATCGTTTATTATCCATGCTATAATTGTATTGATAGGAAACTCAAATACATGTGTAGGTACATAGACAACACCATGTCCCTAGTAAGCCTCTAGTTGACTAGCTCGTTGATCAATAGATGGTTGCGGTTTCCTGACCATGGACATTGGATGTCATTGATAACGGGATCACATCATTAGGAGAATGATGTGATGGACAAGACCCAATCCTAAGCCTAGCACAGAAATCGTGTAGTTCGTATGCTAAAGCTTTTCTAATGTCAAGTATCTTTTCCTTAGACCATGAGATTGTGCAACTCCCGGATACCGTAGGAATGCTTTGGGTGTACCAAACGTCACAACGTAACTGGGTGGCTATAAAGGTGCACTACAGGTAACTCCGAAAGTGTCTGTTGGGTTGGCACGAATCGAGACTGGGATTTGTCACTCCGGTTAACGGAGAGGTATCTCTGGGCCCACTCGGTAGGACATCATCATAATGTGCACAATGTGACCAAGGGGTTGATCACGGGATGATGTGTTACGGAACGAGTAAAGAGACTTGCCGGTAACGAGATTGAACAAGGTATCGGCATACCGACGATCGAATCTCGGGCAAGTACAATACCGCTAGACAAAGGGAATTGTATACGGGATCAATGGAGTCCTTGACATCGTGGTTCATCCGATGAGATCATCGTGGAACATGTGGGATCCAACATGGGTATCCAGATCCCGCTATTGGTTATTGACCGGAGAACGTCTCGGTCATGTCTGCATGGTTCCCGAACCCGTAGGGTCTACACACTTAAGGTTCGATGACGCTAGGGTTATAAAGGAAGTTTGTATGTGGTTACCGAATGTTGTTCGGAGTCCTGGATGAGATCCCGGACGTCATGAGGAGTTCCAGAATGGTCCGGAGGTAAAGATATATATATATCGGAAGTCCTGTTTTGGTCACCGGAAAAGTTTTGGGTTTTTCTGGTAACGTACCGGGACCACCGGGAGGGTCCCGGGGGCCCACCAAGTGGGGCCATAAACCCCGGAGGGCTGCGTGGGCCAAGTGTGGTAGGGGACCAGCCCCAGGTGGGCTGGTGCGCCCCCCACAAGGGGCCCAAGGCGCAAGGGAGAGTGGGAGGGGGCAAACCCTAGGGCAGATGGGCCCTAAGGCCCACCCCAGGCACGCCTCCCCTCTCTTCCCCTCTGGCCGCCACCAGATGGCATATGGGGGCTGCCGCCGCCCCTGGGGAGGGAACCCTAGAGGGGGCGCAGCCCCCTCCCCTTCCCCTATAAATACTCGAGGGTTTTTGGGCTGCAACACATGAGTTTTTGACCTCTCCAAGCGCAGCCCTACCTCTCTCCCTTCTCCTCTCCCGCGGTGCTTGGCGAAGCCCTGCTGGATCACCACGCTCCTCCATCCCTACAAGAAATATGTCAACTTGTGACCACCAATATTGGTCACTGAAAGGTCACAAATTTCCATTTACGACCTTTCTGTGACCAAAAACAGAAGGTCAAAAGCTGGCCGTCGTAAACTGCCTATAGCGACCTTTCTTCTGGAATGGGCAAAGACGTTTACGACCAAAATATTCCTACTGTGGCGTTTTGGTCACTAGCAACCTCCCCAAGCCACGTAGGCATCCAGCGTGGCAAGCTGATGTGGCACAAGATTCA
>NC_057813.1:692750154-692750752 GCF_018294505.1 Triticum aestivum
GGGGATGGCGGCGGTGGGAGATGAGGGAGACGAAGGCGGAGAGGAGATGAGGGAGAGGAGGGTGGGGATGGATCGGATCTGGAGAAACGGTGGGTGGGTAGGTGGGTTAGGGTTTTGGTTTTTTCAGGAGAGGATCAACCGTTGGATGGGCGCGTGATGGATGGCTTGGATCGTGTCCAACTTGGTGATCCACGTGGAGGTGGTTCCTCGCTTCTCATTGGCTGGCTGGCTCACGCTCGAAAATCCAAATTTTGGACCCAGATCTCTGATTTTTTTACAAATGCCTACAAATGTGTGTTGCAATATTGGACCATACCATTTTCCAAAAGGCGGTTGTTAGGTGTCGGTCAATCGGCCTAAATTTGGGTCGGTCGCCTCATGACCCTACGATGTTTTCGTGTGTAACCATTTGATTCACCCGCAAGTTATACTTTCTTCCCCATCTTGCTTGTTCTCTATCAGATAGAACACATAGTTGACCCTCCCGCCATTGCACCATCGCGCACAATCGTAGTCTGTCGCCTAAACGTTGGCATCACCCCAACGTGCTCTAGTTGTAGCATTCGCCGGTTCTAGCACCTTCCCAAGGAGATTCATG
>NC_057813.1:692751708-692753260 GCF_018294505.1 Triticum aestivum
AATCAAAAAATTGGGAAACCTTCGCATTGTGTCATTATATGTGGCCAAGCTCCTAGGAAAAATAACAAACTTATAATACAACAATTATTTTAAAAAAGTGTTCTCAGAAACGAGCTATCACGTGTGGAGATCAATGGCTTTCAAGCCAAATGATTAATCTTATGGCCACATTCATGGCATAGTTTGTTCAAATGATCTCATATTGTGCACAAGGGTGCATCTTGGAATTACAAACAATGTTGCCAAAGGGAGTTTTCATTTTCTTTGCACGGAAAATTCATTTTCCATTTTTCGAGTGCCCGAAATGAGGTATTTTTGTGAAGGACCTACCATATATTTGTTGCAAAATTGTACCAAATCAATTTTTTAAAATACCAGGCCATGTTTAATGCACAAT
Source organism: Triticum aestivum (assembly GCF_018294505.1). Taxonomy (NCBI): domain Eukaryota; kingdom Viridiplantae; phylum Streptophyta; class Magnoliopsida; order Poales; family Poaceae; genus Triticum; species Triticum aestivum. The sequence continues at coordinate 692,752,106 of NC_057813.1, forward strand.
TGACCAAATGGTTGGGTGAAAAAAGTTTTGATCCACCTCTGGTGAAAAAGACAAATTGTCGTCGATTCAGTTGGAAGCGGGTGAAATTTGAACTGTAGCTGCCTCATAGTTTGCTCTTTATTTTTTACAAAAATCATTTCTAGGTACATAAGTATCTATTTAATCATAGAAACACCAAAAAAATTCCAAGATTCAACCACTAGGTAGGAACGGTCAAGCCCGCCATTTTGACCGCATTTTGAAACGGGCATAAAAAATTCAAAAGAAATCAAAAAATTGGAAAACCTTCACATTGTGTCATTATATGTGACCAAGTTTCCAGGAAAAATAATAAACTTGTAATACGGTAATTATTTTAAAAAAGTGTTCTCAGAAATGAGCTATCATGTGTGAAGATTCATGGCTTTCAAGCCAAATGATCAATCTTATGGCCACATTCATGGCATAGTTTGTTCAAATGATCTCATATTGTGTACAAGGGTGCATCTTGGAATTCCAAACAATGTTGCCTAAGGGAGTTTTCATTTTCTTTGCACGGAAAATTCATTTTCCATTTTTCGAGTGCCCGAAATGAGGTTTTTTTGTGAAGGAACTACCAAATAATTGTTGCAAAAATGGACCAAATAAATTTTATAAAATACTAGACCATGTTTAATGCACAATTGACAAAATGGTTGGGTGTAAAAAGTTTTGATCCACCTCTGGTGAAAAAGACAAATTATCGCCGATTTAGTTGGAAGTGGGTCAATTTTGAACTGCAGCTGCCTCATAGTTTACTCTTTATTTTTTACAAAAATCATTTCTAGTTAAATAAGTATCTATTTAATTAGAAATACATGGTTTTATGGCGAGACATCGATGTTTGGACGGTGGCCGAGGGCCCCAACTCTTGAGCGCGTAAGCTCGCATGCCCGCCGTGTGGTCACCGCGTGACCGTGGCGTTGCCATGTGTTCTGGGTGGCCTAGGCATGTCTAGTGGGTTGGGAACTCCCCAGGTAGGTGCTAGGAAGAAAATCACAACATAAGATTCTCACGAGGAGACCGATCGATGGTCAAACATGAATAAGCAGCCAAGTGTTTGATTAGCGGTACGGGAAATGTACATGGCTAATGGGCGTGAGTTTTGGCTGAGGATGATTAGTTACTAAGAAGACC
>NC_057813.1:692754139-692756373 GCF_018294505.1 Triticum aestivum
CCCCGAACAGCTTTTTACCAATTGGTCTGAAATGGTCATAAATTTATGACCAATTCTTCGAGGGTCACTGACAGAAGGTCATAAGTTGACATATTTCTTGTAGTGCATCACCACCACGCCGTTGTGCTGCTGCTGGATGGAGTCTTCCTCAACCTCTCCCTCTCTCCTTGCTGGATCAAGGCGTGGGAGACGTCACCGGGCTGTACGTGTGTTGAACGCGGAGGTGCCGTCCGTTCGGCACTAGGATCTCCGGTGATTTGGATCACGACGAGTACGACTCCTTCAACCCCGTTCTCTTGAACGCTTCCGCTTAGCGATCTACAAGGGTATGTAGATGCACTCTCCTTCCCTTCGTTGCTGGTTTCTCCATAGATAGATCTTGGTGACACGTAGGAAAATTTTGAATTTCTGCTACGTTCCTCAACAGGTGGTGCCCTGGTCAGGCTTTCCGGGCGGCAATGGCGTCGGTTGTACATCTTTTCTCTTGGGAGAGCGTTTGCATTGTCCGACGGATCGGCGCCTCGTGCCACGGCGAGGGGCTAGGGAGACCCTTCGGAGATGTAGGATGTTGTCAATGGTTCTGTCGGAGTCTATGGAGCTGTTAGCGTTCCCTTACATGCTAGATGGATCTCCGCAAGGCTTGCTGGTGTCTCGTCGGGATGGATTGCACTCAGTGGAGGGCTCCATTGTCTTCAAGCTGGCCTTGTTCTTCAGTTTCTTCATCTTTGCTTGTAGATGACAGGAAGCCTATTACCTGCTTGCACGACAATATGTATCCTTTTAGCTGTTTCTTTGTAAGTTAGCGGTTGAGGTAATCCTGGCCGGTTGATGGCTTTGTTAATTCAAAGCCGGGCTCTTCTTGAGCCTTCGTTTAAAAAAAATTGGTACCGGTGCTTCGAAGGCTCGGAGCTTGGCCATGAGGCTTCTTCTTCGTTTTTGTCGATCTGCCGTTGTTGGCATTTGTTTCTCTTGTATTTTCTCTTTCTTTTTTCTTTTGGGCGTGACTGCGCTACTTCCGCCCCAACACATATCGTTGGATGTATCGGTTGGTTGCTTTTTATACAAATCGGGGGGAAACCTTTTCGGTAAATCTTGTAGGTTGATTTCTTACATTTTTTAGTAGGGAGTCTTGGTGTAGACCTTGAGATCCCTCCACCGCGACTCCATGTAGTGCGAGGGGTTCGTCTGCGTGTACACCCCAAACTTGAAGTAGTGGAAGTCGCTGCCGTAGCCCGGCACGATCAGCGTCTCGTCGCCGTCGATGAACACGGTGAGGGCCGACGCTTGGATGTTGTGGACCAAGTTGAGCCTGAACCACCAGTCGTAGATGTGTCTGTCAACCACCTTGGTCTCATCATTGTAGTACACGAGCCGTCCGCCGTAGACGTGCAGCATCAGTGTCGTGTTCCGCGGCGGCCTGCCAGGCCGAACACCAGCATCACGGACACCCCGGTTGTACCCCTCGAACTGCCACACCCCAGAGCTGTACGTTATCTGCTCCACCCCGGAATTGGAAACCAAAATCGGCAGGTCAAACTAACAAAACTCCATGGCTGTGATTAATCTGTCAGAAATCATTGTGAGACACTGATGCGACTTACGTTGAGCAGGATCTCTAGCGCAGCTTGGTGGGGCTGCTGGCGCGGAAGGGCTTGTCGTCGCAGTAGACCCAGAGCCGCTGCACGCCGTCGGTGCAGAGCTTGTTGCGCTGCTCCTGCGGCAGGTTGTACGGCTTGTGGAGCTTGAACCGGTCCTCCGTGATCTCGACGGCGGTGAAGCCGACCGTTGGGTCAGCGCCGGCGGCCGGGCTGCACGAGTGCCACAGCGTTGAGAGCATGACCAAGGCTGTTAGAGTTGTGTCGAATATTATATACAAGGTAGATTACAGTTCGACTTGTAGTTGTATTATGTTTAGATAGGATATGGAGTCGTTTCCTAGTAGGACGCTTGTATTCTAGGCCTCTCATATATAGTGAGGCTAGACACACGATGTAACCAATGCCAACATAATAGCACAGGCGCGCAAGAGGGAGCCGGCGCCCGGGTGGCCCGTGTGCGGTATTGTGACGGTGTCACGGGGAGGAGCGCCCGTAGCCAGGCTCCGGGGATGTAGCCATATCGGTGAACCTCGTTAACAAATCTCGGTGTCGTGCCTCGTGTGATTGCTTGGTCCTCGAATGATCAACGGTATGCCTCGGATTTATTATAACAAGTGGTATCATGAGCTAGGTTGT
>NC_057813.1:692756416-692759183 GCF_018294505.1 Triticum aestivum
AATCAAAAAATTGGGAAACCTTCGCATTGTGTCATTATATGTGGCCAAGCTCCTAGGAAAAATAACAAACTTATAATACAACAATTATTTTAAAAAAGTGTTCTCAGAAACGAGCTATCACGTGTGGAGATCAATGGCTTTCAAGCCAAATGATTAATCTTATGGCCACATTCATGGCATAGTTTGTTCAAATGATCTCATATTGTGCACAAGGGTGCATCTTGGAATTACAAACAATGTTGCCAAAGGGAGTTTTCATTTTCTTTGCACGGAAAATTCATTTTCCATTTTTCGAGTGCCCGAAATGAGGTATTTTTGTGAAGGACCTACCATATATTTGTTGCAAAATTGTACCAAATCAATTTTTTAAAATACCAGGCCATGTTTAATGCACAATTGACCAAATGGTTGGGTGAAAAAAGTTTTGATCCACCTCTGGTGAAAAAGACAAATTGTCGTCGATTCAGTTGGAAGCGGGTGAAATTTGAACTGTAGCTGCCTCATAGTTTGCTCTTTATTTTTTACAAAAATCATTTCTAGGTACATAAGTATCTATTTAATCATAGAAACACCAAAAAAATTCCAAGATTCAACCACTAGGTAGGAACGGTCAAGCCCGCCATTTTGACCGCATTTTGAAACGGGCATAAAAAATTCAAAAGAAATCAAAAAATTGGAAAACCTTCACATTGTGTCATTATATGTGACCAAGTTTCCAGGAAAAATAATAAACTTGTAATACGGTAATTATTTTAAAAAAGTGTTCTCAGAAATGAGCTATCATGTGTGAAGATTCATGGCTTTCAAGCCAAATGATCAATCTTATGGCCACATTCATGGCATAGTTTGTTCAAATGATCTCATATTGTGTACAAGGGTGCATCTTGGAATTCCAAACAATGTTGCCTAAGGGAGTTTTCATTTTCTTTGCACGGAAAATTCATTTTCCATTTTTCGAGTGCCCGAAATGAGGTTTTTTTGTGAAGGAACTACCAAATAATTGTTGCAAAAATGGACCAAATAAATTTTATAAAATACTAGACCATGTTTAATGCACAATTGACAAAATGGTTGGGTGTAAAAAGTTTTGATCCACCTCTGGTGAAAAAGACAAATTATCGCCGATTTAGTTGGAAGTGGGTCAATTTTGAACTGCAGCTGCCTCATAGTTTACTCTTTATTTTTTACAAAAATCATTTCTAGTTAAATAAGTATCTATTTAATTAGAAATACATGGTTTTATGGCGAGACATCGATGTTTGGACGGTGGCCGAGGGCCCCAACTCTTGAGCGCGTAAGCTCGCATGCCCGCCGTGTGGTCACCGCGTGACCGTGGCGTTGCCATGTGTTCTGGGTGGCCTAGGCATGTCTAGTGGGTTGGGAACTCCCCAGGTAGGTGCTAGGAAGAAAATCACAACATAAGATTCTCACGAGGAGACCGATCGATGGTCAAACATGAATAAGCAGCCAAGTGTTTGATTAGCGGTACGGGAAATGTACATGGCTAATGGGCGTGAGTTTTGGCTGAGGATGATTAGTTACTAAGAAGACCATCTTCACAAATTTTCAGCTCAAAAGGAGGAGCCTAGGTGGTACTTGCTTTGCAAACCACCACACTGGACATAAATGCAAATGTTGAAGCTCGGCTCAAAATAATGAATGGATTGAACTGGCATTTGGTGGAGGATGGTTATTTGGGCATAGGAAAGCACTGTAGAAAATGGATACTATTTGGACATGCCAAAGTGGTACTTCCTTCACAAACTGTTACTCTGAACAGAATAGGAAAATGAATATTTTTGAATTATTTTTTAACTAGGCAAGGAAGGTTTTTACATATTTGACGAAGATATGACCCAAAGAATTTATGAGATTTTTTGGGGAATTTTGGGAATGACAGAAATATAGGTTGCTTCACAACCTAGGGAAAAAACTGCCACATGGACATGACACATAGGCAAAACTGATGAGGTGGCGCCTAGTCATAGCAACCCACCACAATTTACAAGGCTATGACCATCTATATTGGTCATTAACAACTAGAAATAAGGCAGCGAACTAGTGCTGTTTGCTTTATGACCTTTTCGTGTGAGGAAATTACGACCTTTCTGACCAAAATGGTCGCAATGGTTTAGGGTTTGGAGCCCCGAACAGCTTTTTACCAATTGGTCTGAAATGGTCATAAATTTATGACCAATTCTTCGAGGGTCACTGACAGAAGGTCATAAGTTGACATATTTCTTGTAGTGCATCACCACCACGCCGTTGTGCTGCTGCTGGATGGAGTCTTCCTCAACCTCTCCCTCTCTCCTTGCTGGATCAAGGCGTGGGAGACGTCACCGGGCTGTACGTGTGTTGAACGCGGAGGTGCCGTCCGTTCGGCACTAGGATCTCCGGTGATTTGGATCACGACGAGTACGACTCCTTCAACCCCGTTCTCTTGAACGCTTCCGCTTAGCGATCTACAAGGGTATGTAGATGCACTCTCCTTCCCTTCGTTGCTGGTTTCTCCATAGATAGATCTTGGTGACACGTAGGAAAATTTTGAATTTCTGCTACGTTCCTCAACAGGTGGTGCCCTGGTCAGGCTTTCCGGGCGGCAATGGCGTCGGTTGTACATCTTTTCTCTTGGGAGAGCGTTTGCATTGTCCGACGGATCGGCGCCTCGTGCCACGGCGAGGGGCTAGGGAGACCCTTCGGAGATGTAGGATGTTGTCAATGGTTCTGTCGGAGTCTATGGAGCTGTTAGCGTTCCCTTACATGCTAG
>NC_057813.1:692764232-692764949 GCF_018294505.1 Triticum aestivum
AAAAAAGACAGGAAAAACAGAAGATGGATGTAGCAAAAATCGACAAACACCGGTAGTAACAAAAAATCAAAACGGTTGTAGCAAAATGATTCATCGGTTGCAGCAAAAATCACCTGGTAGCAAATTTTGGACGGGTGGGTGGTAGCAAAAACGTGGGCCAGTTTCAGCCAAAACAAAACATGGTTGTAGCAAAAAAGAAATCCACCGTCGTCGTGGTCGATTGCAGCCTAGCCATGGCGACGAGCACTGCTTGCAGCACCGTCGTAGTTGCTGGTTTGCAAACATCTGCGGGGCTTTCATCTCCTGCTACGGCTGGTGCTGATTGCAGCACCGTGGTTAGTGCGAAAATCACCGCGGCGGCCGCATGGCCATGGTCCCGCGGCCATGGGGGAGGGAAGCTGGAGAGAGCGCAACCATGAGTAGCGGCCCCCGCGGCTGATGCGGCATCCCACCATGGCAGCAGCCCTGCGGCTGAGTGGGGGTGAAAAGGATTCGGTGGGGAGTGAATCAAGGAGATGTTGCTCGCGCCAGAGAGAGGGGAAAAGAAGGGGAACGAATGAGTCGGGAAGAAGATAAGCGAGAGAGAGAGAAAAGCAGTTTGTGGGGCCACATATGGCGCAAGTGGGACGGTGGGATCGCACGGGATCAAACGACGTCCGGCGGAACGTTTCAGCCGGCGCTCCGGCTGGAAACGATTCCCAAGTTGTATTGAAGCCG
>NC_057813.1:692767256-692774534 GCF_018294505.1 Triticum aestivum
GCCGCGCAGTTGGTACACAATTTGTAGGCCTCTTTGATTCATAGGATTGCAAAAACACAGGAATAGGAAAACGTAGGATTGGAATGGCATGTCCACTGGATCCCTATAGGATTTGAGTTTGTTTGAATGTGTCGTGGAAAAAACAAAGGATTTCTTTCAAGAGGTTGGAGGGGATGTTAGAATTCCTGTGAAATGTAGTACAAATGAATCCTTAGGAAAAAATCCTACATGATTCAATCCTACGAATCAAACGACCGACGTAGAAAAAATTCCTAAGAATTCTAATCCTTCAAAGATCCTATGAAAATCCTTTAAATCAAAGAGACCCTTAGTTGTTTGCCTCTCAAACGACTCAGAGGATAGCCAAGCAAGGTACCGGTAACTAATCATTTTTTTAGGGAAATGCATCAACTACTCTTATTTCACCCATTTACCTCCCGGTGTAGCAGGATATGGATCGATCACCCACACCCACGGGTGTTAATTTTGGGAGGAGAAGTTTTAAGTAAGCAAATAATTGGCATGGAAAAGCTAAGCCACGAGTGTTGCACATTACTAGTCCGGAGGATAGCACAAATTTAACGGTCCTCTGCTGGACGTACCGATTCAAAAATATGGAGGAAATTCATGGAGCCTGATTTCAGCATTAGTCACTGGCACCATTTTTTTGTTGGTTATCTGCATAAATACAAGCCCTGCTTTCATTCCTTTTTTCAGCTGCTTTCCCTATATTTTAGTATACACATACCAGTTTAATCTGACGCCTGTACATGACCAGACACTTGTCATCAGCAACATGGATCCATGCTCAGTATCATCTGTGCAAAGAGAATTTTCAATGGAATTACAAATATGGAATTGCAGAATGGTATGTATTTAACGACAGACCTCCTCGCCTTGTAAAAAGATATGCATTTTAGTAAAAGAAACATTTTTTCCTAATTTCAGTTCATTCTACCCACAATTCTCCATGATGGATGGTGCTTCTACATTTTGGACATGATGAAAAACAGGATTGTTGTCATTGATCCACAGGCTGGCACATTTGGATTTAGTTCCGAAAGGATCAAGTATGACGAGCATATATGTTCTAGGATGCTGGCTGCTTTTTTCCGATGTGTTCAAGCTTTCTATACAGCATGGCCATGTATCGAATCGGGTTGGACAAGACTTTTCCCGACTTTTATGGACCATAGCTTTCAAAGGTATTTATGCAGATAATTTCCACCACTTTCTCCTCTCTTTTTGCCTAATTTCCAACCCTTTTTATCTACTAAATCACCATCCATTTTGTTGCTTGGCAGCGAGGAGTCCGGAATATGCTCACTTTTTACGGCTAGCAACTTCGATGGTGAGAAACTTGTTTTACACACCGCCAAGGTATTTAGTCCTACTACATGATCACCACCCCCCCCCACACACACACACACCTCCTATCCAAATTTTCTTTCATGTTTGACACCCAACTTTGTAAAATATCAGAAGAATCTAAATAGGAATGTTTCACAGGAAAACATTTGGTCCTTCCGAAGATCGCTACTGTATGACGTCATGAAGATTGAAGGACACCTATCTAGCATCCCAAGTTTGGCCATGGAGTTGATCAGATCACCAATGAACTACTTCTAGTTTTGCACACATACAATAAAGTTTTGAGCATGAGTTTTGTAAACTTGTATTCGGACTTTTTTTCCACATTTTCTTGCGATGGAGTCGATCACGATGAACAATTTGTAGTTTTGCACACAGACCCATTTTGTAAACTACCAAGGTTGCTTGAGTACGAGTTTGATTTTTTTGTAATACAAATATTCATTATTTTTGAACATTTTTTCTATTTTATTTTGGATCCGAACACCCCTGACATTTGGCCCATGATATTTTCCAATAATCCCCCCCCCCTAAATTCATTTTTGTAACATTTTTTCTTGCTGTTTTACTATGACAGATACATTTCGTTTGCACCACACAGTACACACAAATCTCCACACACATTTTATTTGAACCACACAGTACATACAAATCTCCAGTACATACACCATTAACGTCAACATAACCTAGGAGCACACAAACATAAATAAACTCGATACACCAGGGGGGCAGCGGACAAGCACTCTTGCAGTACATCTTCTCACAGTTTCCCTACTTGAGATGAGCAATCAAGCCCATGCCGATCAGCATGCATGCCACCCATCCGACCACCATGATGCGACGCTTGGCTTCAAGATTAGCACGCAGTTCATCGCATTACTTGTTGACGACCGCCACAGGTGCGGCACCAGCAGCACCCCCGACGCCATGGTCACCGGAGTCGTGCAGATCTAGGTCTGGACTACGCCAACCATGGACGTTTCTGTCCAGTATCCGGTTGTGCGCCTCTAACGCCCACACTGCTTTGCACAGTTCAAGCAGCAGTTGAATGAGGAAGGGGTTCAGCTCGTCGTCGACCCACTGGAAGAACCCGCACCGGAACGACTTCTCTGAAAATAAAGAAAATCAGTAAAATATCCCCAGAAATATGCGGAAAACACCACGGGTCGTCTGATGAGGTAAGGAAACTCACCCTGCCTTTCGGACAAGCTAGGTACCTCCTGCCTTTGGTAGTACCTACCTGTGAAATGAGGTAAGGAAACACCACGGATTCATACCGCTCCATGAGATCCACATCGGTGCCTTCGCCCTTGGCTTGCACAAGCAGAATATGGCTGGCTCGTATGCAAGCGGCGCCTGCCTGTACGGAACCGGGGCGTTGCTCCGACGGTGAGCCGTCCGGGCGGTGGATCGGTTGTTCGACGAGCAGGACATGTTCGAGAGGCTAGGGTTTTCAACTGGAAGATTAGGGTTCTCACACTATCTCTCCCAGCACCAGCTCAGGTTTTATGCTTGGCCCGTTACACTGCATTTACGGCACAGCTAGCACACCAAACAAGGTAGGGCCCCAGCGTTGCGCACCACATGCACGTAGGCAGGAGAAGTCCACCCCGCAGCACCAATGTTTTGGTTTCACACGCAGCCTGCATGCATGCACCGGCCACCCCCGCAGACGCCCACACCATCGCAACGATTAATCTTTCACGCTCACTCACACACAAGACAAAACCACACAAACCAAGCATTTTTCGTGTCTCCCATACTACGAGATCTGCCTTCATCCCTTCCACCAACACCTGAGCATAGCCAAGGGAAGAACTATGCACAAGAACAAAGCATCTATTTTGATCCAGCAGCTCTCCATCAACTCTGTTGGCATATCAACCTGAAGGGATTTTTTCGGACAGTTCGCGCCCTCATTTCACAGGTACGTACTACCAAAATCCAAAGTCAAGGACCATACGTATGCAGCGTTTTTACAATAAGATCTTCACCGCGCTCTCCTTTTTTCACAAATAGTTATACTGACACAAGCATATACAAGCAATCAGTCACAGCAACGATAGCAACGACTCACGAGATCCACCAGCCGAACCGGGTAACATTGTTTTCACATCTAGGACATCGGTCAACAAATTATGTTCAGTTGTCTCGCAGTTCTCCAAGTTCAAAATCAAATTAGCCGATGAGACTGGCTTCGGTGGCATGCTGCAGTTTAAGATATTATACAAGCTGAATTTGAAGCTTACCGCCTTTTTAATGGGTGTAGTTGACACAGAGAAGTCACAAATATCATTAGGCCCCCATAGGAAGATTGATATTGTTAAGCGACGTATATCAGGTCCGATCGTGTCAGGTTGGTAACGTAGACTCCAAGGGTAGTTCGGCTAGATAGTCTAGGTTGTTAGCATTGTAGTTTATCTCTGTAACAACTCTATCTCTTATCCCTTGTACCTCAAGTTGTAATCTCAACCATGTCCGCGATCTGGTGAGTTGCACCCCAGTATATTAACACGAAGCCGTCGGTCAGGAAAAGATACGACGTTAACCTAAAGATTTTACATGGTATCAGCCTAACTCTTCCACATCGCATCTACTATCCCCATCCACCACCTCCGCCTCCATCATGGCCGCCTCCTCCAGCGCCGCACCAGCCAACATCTCTGGTCAGGTCACCGAGAAGCTGACACGCACCAACTACATCCTCTGGCGGACTCAAGTCACGCCGCAGCTCCGTGGTGCTAGCTTCTACGGGTATGTCGACGGCTCCATGCCGGAGCCGGCCCGACTCGTCGTCACCAAGGACAAAGAAGGGAAGGAGGAGACTTCCCTGAACCCCCTTCATCCGATCTGGATGCGCGAAGAGCAGAAGGTACTTGGCTACCTTCTGAATAATCTCTCCAAGGAGGTACTTGTGCAGGTCACCACGATCGATCATGCGCAAGATCTCTGGACAGCACTGGCGAACATGTTCTTGTCCCAGTCCCTGTCACGCGTCAACAACATCTGTGTCGCCCTTGCCAATGCGCAAAAGGGGACGCAGCCCGTCGCAAGCTTCTTCGGGCACATGCGCTCACTCTCAGATGAGCTCGCGGCGGCTGGCAAGCCGCTCGGGGACGGTGAACTCGTCTCCTACATCATCGCCGCCCTCGGCATGGAGTACCAGCCACTCGTCTCCGCGCTCGATGCCCGCACCACGCCTGTCTCGCTCGATGATCTGTTTGCTATGATCAGCAACTTTGATCAGCGGGTTGCCCTCTACCAAGGGGGCCACTCCGGCGGCGGCTTCAAGTCCTCCGCGAACGCGGCCATGCGCGGCCGTGGTGGCGGCTCACGTCATCGAGGGCGCGGCAGGGGCAGGCACAATAGCGGCCCCAACAACAGCAGCAGCAACTCCCGTGGCCACAACGGCGGCGGCGGCCGGCCCTCCTCCAACAACAACCAGGGCCGCCGCAACAACTCCAACAACAGATCACGCCCCGATGTCGTCCGGTGTCAAATCTGTGTAAACCTGGCCACTCAGCCAAGGACTGCTGGTACAGGTTTGACGATGATGATGACTCCTCTCAGGACGAGAAGGTAGCTGCTACGGCCGATGGATCGTATGGCGTGGACACCAACTGGTACATGGACAGTGGTGCCACGGACCACATCACCGGCGAACTCGAGAAGGTGACCATGCGGGAGAAGTACCGCGGCCAAGATCACATCCACACCGCGAGTGGAGAAGGTATGAAGATCCGTCATGTTGGTCACTCAATTATTAAAACCCCTCATCGTCCAATTCGTCTTTGAAAATTTTTGCATGTCCCTAGTGCATCTAAAAATCTTCTCTCCGTTCACCGCATTGCTATTGATAATCACGTCTTCCTCGAGTTTCACCCTTTCTTATTTTTGATCAAGGATCAGGTAACGAGGAAGGTACTGTATCGAGGTAGATGTGTACGCGGGCTCTACCCCTTGATTCCGGAGCTTCGAAGAAGATTCAATAAACAAGCCTTTAGTGTCACCAAGCTATCCTCTACACGGTGGCATGATCGTTTAGGAAATGCAACTTTTTCTTTAATTGAACGAGTGCTTAGGAAAAATAAACTCCCGTTTGTTGGAGAGCGTGATGTTGAAACTATTTGTGATTCGTGCCAAAGAGCAAAAAGCCATCAGTTACCGTATCCAATTTCCACTAGTGTTTCAACCAAACCATTGCAGCTTATTTTTTCTGATGTGTGGGGGCCTGCCCCATCCTCTGTTGGTAGACACACATATTATGTGAGCTTCATAGATGATTATAGCAAATATTCATGGATTTATCTCCTCAAAAAATGTTCCGACGTGTTCCAAGTTTTTTGTAACTTTCAAGCACTCGTTGAACGTAAGTTTGACAGCAAAATACTTGCCCTCCAATCTGATTGGGGCGGTGAGTATGAGAAGCTCAACTAGTTCTTTCAAGAACTTGGTATCTCTCATCATGTGTCTTGCCCACACGCTCATCAGCAAAATGGGTCGGCAGAACGCAAACACAGTCACATTGTAGAAGTTGGCTTAGCACTTCTTGCTGGTGCCTCCATGCCACTAAAGTTTTGGGATGAGGCGTTCCTCACTGTTGTTCACATCATCAATATGCTTCCAAGCCGTGTCATCAATAATGAAACACCTATAGAAAAACTTCTCCATATCAAACTAGACTACACTTCCCTTCATGTGTTTGGCTGTGCTTGTTGGCCTAACCTTAGACCATATAACAAACGCAAACTAATGTTTTGATCTAAGCAGTGTGTTTTCATTGGCTACAGTGCCATGCACAAAGGTGTCAAATGCCTAGATGTCTCTACTGGCCGTGTCTACATTTCCCGTGATGTAGTCTTTGATGAAACAAAGTTTCCCTTTGCTGATCTCCACCCCAACGCCGGTGCCTTACTCCGTCAAGAAATTCTGCTCTTGCCTTCTCATCTCACCGATTTTGATCAAAGGGGGAATAATAATTGTGTTGATCCATCATTGACTAATCCTCATAACCATGTGCATGAGCTCTGTGTTGATGGAGCCGAAGGAAGCATGAGCAAATATGGTGAAGAATCAGCCAAAATGATCAAGAAATCAGTTCAAATGGGCAATATTTGATGTGTCCAGATTTGGGAGGCAGCAAATCTGCCTCGGGATCGCTACTGCAGCATCTGCCCAGGCCATCCGCCTTGGGATCTGCGTTGCTGCATGGCACCAGCGCATCAGAAACCGCGTCGCCCACCAGGAGAAGCGGCGCCGTCTCCCTAGGCGCCACGCGGGCGGCAGCGACTCGTCAACCCGACGCCACCGAGTCGCATCAATCCGAGGCGGCCACGCGTTCCACTAGGAGGCGCTGGCCAGCAGACGGGCCCCGCTGCTATGCGCGTCGCCAGCCGACAGCAGGCGCGCCCACCTGCGCAGATTCGACGGGTTCTGCGGGCACGGGATCAGGTGCTGATCCTTTGCAATCATTGCATAATGATGCGGCAGCAGCACACACAGGATCTTATGTGCCGCCCACGGCTGGTTCCTCACGCACTGAAGCCGCAGAAGATCCCGGCACGGGAGCAGCCACTGGAACAGCACCAGGCGCATCCTCCTCGGGATCAGATGCGGGATCTCCTGCGCGGCGGGCTGGTGTAGTCTCGCCTGTGTAACCACACACTCGTCTCCAAAAAGGGGTAATTCAACATGTTAATTGTAAAACAAAGTTTGGCTTGGCTTGTTCCTCCACAGGTGAACCTAGTTCGGTTGAAGAGGCACTGAATGACCCACATTGGAGGAAGGCAATGGAAGAAGAGTATTCGGCATTGAAGAAAAATAAAACGTGGCATCTAGTACCACTAGTAGAAAAGAGGGCTTTGATCCAGGCCGGGTTAGCCCATTAGTCTCGGTTCAATCCAGAAC
>NC_057813.1:692776296-692777361 GCF_018294505.1 Triticum aestivum
GATGGATCGTTTGGACTCACTTGTTTTTGAATCACTTGAGATATGCAAATCATACCACATGGGCAAGATGACTAAAAAGCCTCGTTTTTCAGTAAGATGGAACAAGATAGCAACTTGTTGGAAGTAACACATTTTGATGTGTGCAGCCCAATGAGTGTTGAGGCATGCGGTGAATATCGTTATGTTCTTACTTCACAGATGATTCGAGTAGATGTTGAGTATATTTACTTGATGAAACACAAGTTTGAATTATTGAATGGTTCAAGTAATTTCAGAGTGAAGTTGAAGATCATTGTGACAAGAGGATAAAATGTCTATGATATGATCATAGAGATGAGAATCTGAGCTACGAGCTTTGGCACGCAATTAAGACATTGTGGAAATTGTTTCACAATTAATACCGCGTGGAACACCATAGTGTGATGGTGTGTCCGAACATCATAGTTGCACCCTATTGGATATGGTGCGTACCATGATGTCTTTTATCGAATTACCACTATCGTTCATGGGTTAGGCATTAGAGACAACCACACCCACTTTAAGAGGGCACCACGTAATTCCGTTGAGACGACACCGTTTGAACTATGGTTTGGAGAAACCTAAGTTGTCATTTCTTAAAAGTTTGGGGCTGCGACGCTTATGTGAAAAAGTTTCATCGTGATAAGCTCGAACACAAAACGGATAAATACATCTTCATAGGATACCCAAAATGGTTGGGTATACCTCCTATCTCAGATCCGGAAGCAAAAGTTATTGTTTCTAGAAACGGGTCCTTTCTCGTGGAAAAGTTTCTCTCGAAAGAATTGAGTGGGAGGATGGTGGAGACTTGATGAGGTTAAAGAACCATCACTTCAACCAGTGTGTAGCAGGGCACATGAAGTTGTTCCTGTGGCACCTACACCAATTGAAGTAGAAGCTTACGATGGTGATCATGAAACTTCGAATCAAGTCACTACCGTACCTCGTAGGGTGACGAGGATGCATACTGCTTCAGAGTAATACGTGATCCTGTCTTGAAGGTCATGTTGCTAGACAACAATGAACCTACGAGCTATGGAGAAGCAA
>NC_057813.1:692781843-692782926 GCF_018294505.1 Triticum aestivum
TAAATAACAGAATAATGCAATAAATTGGTATAGAGCAAGGTACTGAGCATAGACCAGGCCAACAATAAATTGGTACTAAATCTAGAAATCACCATCTAAAATTTAGTTAATGAGACATTTTAGAATCAACTTGACAATTGATAGTAATGTTTGCATAGGACATATCCAGAACTAAAATTATACATAAATGCCTAAATTTCAATGCCCGATGCCCAAAATGTAAGATGATGGTTCTAGAAAGATAGTAAACTTGCAACCAGATTTAAAGAAAAGAAAATAGCAAGGTGCTGCCATGACCAAATCCTAACCAGAATGCATTTAATAAAATGGATTGCTTCTAGCTGCTGTAACGACATGTTCCATCAGGCCATGATCAAGTACTCCAGACCATCGCATGCTTTGCAAAAAGAAATACTAGATGAATCTCACTAACAGGAGCACTAGGTGATTAATGGAAGTAATCTGCAGATAACACAGTGAACAAGTGAAAAATTTATCTCTCCATGTGGAAGAACTAAGTTGATCAGGACATGCAGTAGCAGCAGGAGAAGCCTTGCATCATTGGTTTGGTTGGGTCGTCCACCACACTAGCCACCATCACGTACCCGTCGCCATCAGCAACATTGCTCCTGCAGCAGCAACAAATAATCATTTATAAATTAAACGGACCACGTACAAGGTTATACTAAGCATGTAAGTACAGTCCAGCTACACGTCCAAGGTTATACTAAGCATGTAAGTACAGTCCAGCTATAAAGTGGATGGAAAAGTGTGGCTGCTGTTGTTGCTACTTTAGCCAACTGAGCTAATTAATCTCATCAACCTAATACACTTCTCTCAAAAAAGATAAAAGCAACATCAAATATTGAGTACAGCAGCAACATCTACTTGTTAATGGAACTAAGTTGATATGTACTCAATATTGAACTGGAACTAAGTTGATCAGGACATCCAGTTCAATATTGAGTACAGATCCCTCTAAAATACCTTGGCACAAGTGCATCACATATTCATCAACTTAGCATCAGAAGTAGTGAGCACGAGAAGAGTGGGAGGGAGATGGAGGAGCTACCTGCCGCGGTC
>NC_057813.1:692784847-692786473 GCF_018294505.1 Triticum aestivum
TTATCTCTCCCTGTGGAAGAACTAAGTTGATCAGGACATGCAGTAGCAGCAGGAGAAGCCTTGCATCATTGGTTTGGTCGGGTCGTCCACCACACTAGCCACCATCACGTACCCGTCGCCATCAGCAACATTGCTCCTGCAGCAGCAACAAATAATCATTTATAAATTAAACGGACCACGTACAAGGTTATACTAAGCATGTAAGTACAGTCCAGCTACACGTCCAAGGTTATACTAAGCATGTAAGTACAGTCCAGCTATAAAGTGGATGGAAAAGTGTGGCTGCTGTTGTTGCTACTTTAGCCAACTGAGCTAATTAATCTCATCAACCTAATACACTTCTCTCAAAAAAGATAAAAGCAACATCAAATATTGAGTACAGCAGCAACATCTACTTGTTAATGGAACTAAGTTGATATGTACTCAATATTGAACTGGAACTAAGTTGATCAGGACATCCAGTTCAATATTGAGTACATATCCCTCTAAAATACCTTGGCACAAGTGCATCACATATTCATCAACTTAGCATCAGAAGTAGTGAGCACGAGAAGAGTGGGAGGGAGATGGAGGAGCTACCTGCCGCGGTCGCAATGGAAGCAGAGGAGCAGACCCCTCTTGCCCCCCACCCCCTCAAGCAGGACAGGGCTGCCGGCTGGGTGCACCCCTACTCCTCCACCTCCTCACCCTGCACATAGCAAGTTTCAAATGTTCAGAATAGTGAGATGATTCCATACAAAGCAGAACAGTTGTACTTGGCAATGCACACTAGCTAACAAAATGCCCACAATAAATATTTTGGCTAAACTACTTTCCTTGAGAGCTTTACAAATTACAACAATGATTCATCTGACTATTTCTAGAGGAATCAACCCAACCCATTTGACAGAAACAAGCAGGCCACACATTTGAACATGAACAATAGACACACATCTGAGCATGTATTTCAGATTGGGAAGATAATAATGTCAGAGCCCTAGATGTCATCAATTAATAAGATAGATGGGGAAATGAGATGGTCACCTGTCCCAATCCTCACGATCCGCGTAGGTCTCCTCCTGGTAGCCATGGGGGTCCGCCTGCTCTCCCTGGTCCGGCTGGTCTCTGTCATCAACATGGCCTCCCCTGAAAAAAACGACGAGGGTGGTGAGGGGGATTGAGGAGAAGAGAGGTCGGAGAAGAAGGGGGAGGTCTGATCGGGGGACGTTACCTCCTGGGGTCGGGGTAGTGCTGCTGGTGGTGGTGCTGCGGCGGCTGGGCCTCGTGGGCGTCGGGGGCGGCGGCGGCGTTGGCCTTGTACTTGGCGGCCTTCTTGCTGGCCCTGGTGGGCTTGTCGGGGTTGTCAGGCGGGACGACCTTCTTGATGACGCGGGCGACGGCCTCGTTGCCCGAGGCGCCATCGGCCAGGTCGAGCAGGTCGAAGATCCCCATCCCGATGGCAGCGGCAAGGTGTGAGATAGAAGGTGGGAGAGGGGAAGAGGGTGTGGTGCCGCCCGGGGGGGAGGGCATCGGGGTGGGGGGGACTGCCGGTGGGGGAGACCGGAGACGGGCAGGGAGGTCACTGGTGGAGCAACGTGGCTGCCAAATCGGGGGAGGGTTAGGTGGAAATCCTAACCCTAGAAGAGA
>NC_057813.1:692786537-692790157 GCF_018294505.1 Triticum aestivum
TGAGAGTTGAAGGCGAGGGGAGGGGGTCGGCGGTGGGTGGGGATGGCAGCGGTGGTGGGTGGGGATGGCGGCGGTGGGAGATGAGGGAGACGAAGGCGGAGAGGAGATGAGGGAGAGGAGGGTGGGGATGGATCGGATCTGGAGAAACGGTGGGTGGGTAGGTGGGTTAGGGTTTTGGTTTTTTAGGAGAGGATCAACCGTTGGATGGGCGCGTGATGGATGGCTTGGATCGTGTCCAACTTGGTGATCCGCGTGGAGGTGGTTCCTCGCTTCTCATTGGCTGGCTGGCTCACGCTCGAAAATCCAAATTTTGGACCCAGATCTCTGATTTTTTTACAAATGCCTACAAATGTGTGTTGCAATATTGGACCATACCATTTTCCAAAAGGCGGTTGTTAGGTGTCGGTCAATCGGCCTAAATTTGGGTCGGTCGCCTCATGACCCTACGATGTTTTCGTGTGTAACCATTTGATTCACCCCCAAGTTATACTTTCTTCCCCATCTTGCTCATTCTCTATCAGATAGAACACATAGTTGACCCTCCCGCCGTTGCACCGTCGCGCACAATCGTAGTTTGTTCAAATGATCTCATATTGTGCACAAGGGTGCATCTTGGAATTACAAACAATGTTGCCAAAGGGAGTTTTCATTTTCTTTGCACGGAAAATTCATTTTCCATTTTTCGAGTGCCCGAAATGAGGTATTTTTGTGAAGGACCTACCATATATTTGTTGCAAAATTGTACCAAATCAATTTTTTAAAATACTAGGCCATATTTAATGCACAATTGACCAAATGGTTGGGTGAAAAAAGTTTTGATCCACCTCTGGTGAAAAAGACAAATTGTCGTCGATTTAGATGGAAGCGGGTGAAATTTGAACTGTAGCTGCCTCATAGTTTGCTCTTTATTTTTTACAAAAATCATTTCTAGGTATATAAGTATCTATTTAATCATAGAAACACCAAAAAAAATTCCAAGATTCAACCACTAGGTAGGAACGGTCAAGCCCGCCCTTTTGACCGCATTTTGAAACGGGCATAAAAAATTCAAAAAAAATCAAAAAATTGGAAAACCTTCACATTGTGTCATTATATGTGACCAAGTTTCCAGGAAAAATAATAAACTTGTAATACGGTAATTATTTTAAAAAAAGTGTTCTCAGAAATGAGCTATCATGCGTGAAGATTCATGGCTTTCAAGCCAAATGATTAATCTTATGGCCACATTCATGGCATAGTTTGTTCAAATGATCTCATATTGTGCACAAGGGTGCATCTTGGAATTCCAAACAATGTTGCCTAAGGGAGTTTTCATTTTCTTTGCACGGAAAATTCATTTTCCATTTTTCGAGTGCCCGAAATGAGGTATTTTTGTGAAGGACCTACCATATATTTGTTGCAAAATTGTACCAAATCAATTTTTTAAAATACCAGGCCATGTTTAATGCAAAATTGACCAAATGGTTGGGTGAAAAAAGTTTTGATCCACCTCTGGTGAAAAAGACAAATTGTCGTCGATTCAGTTGGAAGCGGGTGAAATTTGAACTGTAGCTGCCTCATAGTTTGCTCTTTATTTTTTACAAAAATCATTTCTAGGTATATAAGTATCTATTTAATCATAGAAACACCAAAAAAAATTCCAAGATTCAACCACTAGGTAGGAACGGTCAAGCCCGCCCTTTTGACCGCATTTTGAAACGGGCATAAAAAATTCAAAAAAAAATCAAAAAATTGGAAAACCTTCACATTGTGTCATTATATGTGACCAAGTTTCCAGGAAAAATAATAAACTTGTAATACGGTAATTATTTTAAAAAAAGTGTTCTCAGAAATGAGCTATCATGCGTGAAGATTCATGGCTTTCAAGCCAAATGATCAATCTTATGGCCACATTCATGGCATAGTTTGTTCAAATGATCTCATATTGTGCACAAGGGTGCATCTTGGAATTCCAAACAATGTTGCCTAAGGGAGTTTTCATTTTCTTTGCACGGAAAATTCATTTTCCATTTTTCGAGTGCCCGAAATGAGGTTTTTTGTGAAGGAACTACCAAATAATTGTTGTAAAAATGGACCAAATAAATTTTATAAAATACTAGGCCATGTTTAATGCACAATTGACCAAATGGTTGGGTGTCAAAAGTTTTGATCCACCTCTCGTGAAAAAGACAAATTGTCGCTGATTCAGTTGGAAGTGGGTCAATTTTGAACTGCAGCTGCCTCATAGTTTACTCTTTATTTTTTACAAAAAACATTTATAGGTACATAAGTATCTATTTAATCATAGAAACACCAAAAAAATTCCAAGATTCAACCACTAGCTAGGAACGGTCAAGCTCGCCATTTTGAGCGCATTTTGAAACGGGCATAAAAAATTCAAAAAAAAATCAAAAAATTGGGAAACCTTCGCATTGTGTCATTATATGTGGCCAAGCTCCTAGGAAAAATAACAAACTTATAATACAACAATTATTTTAAAAAAGTGTTCTCAGAAACGAGCTATCACGTGTGGAGATCAATGGCTTTCAAGCCAGATGATTAATCTTATGGCCACATTCATGGCATAGTTTGTTCAAATGATCTCATATTGTGCACAAGGGTGCATCTTGGAATTACAAACAATGTTGCCAAGGGAGTTTTCATTTTCTTTGCACGGAAAATTCATTTTCCATTTTTCGAGTGCCCGAAATGAGGTATTTTTGTGAAGGACCTACCATATATTTGTTGCAAAATTGTACCAAATCAATTTTTTAAAATACCAGGCCATGTTTAATGCACAATTGACCAAATGGTTGGGTGAAAAAAGTTTTGATCCACCTCTGGTGAAAAAGACAAATTGTCGTCGATTCAGTTGGAAGCGGGTGAAATTTGAACTGTAGCTGCCTCATAGTTTGCTCTTTATTTTTTACAAAAATCATTTCTAGGTATATAAGTATCTATTTAATCATAGAAACACCAAAAAAAATTCCAAGATTCAACCACTAGGTAGGAACGGTCAAGCCCGCCCTTTTGACCGCATTTTGAAACGGGCATAAAAAATTCAAAAAAAAAATCAAAAAATTGGAAAACCTTCACATTGTGTCATTATATGTGACCAAGTTTCCAGGAAAAATAATAAACTTGTAATACGGTAATTATTTTAAAAAAAGTGTTCTCAGAAATGAGCTATCATGCGTGAAGATTCATGGCTTTCAAGCCAAATGATTAATCTTATGGCCACATTCATGGCATAGTTTGTTCAAATGATCTCATATTGTGCACAAGGGTGCATCTTGGAATTCCAAACAATGTTGCCTAAGGGAGTTTTCATTTTCTTTGCACGGAAAATTCATTTTCCATTTTTCGAGTGCCCGAAATGAGGTTTTTTTGTGAAGGAACTACCAAATAATTGTTGTAAAAATGGACCAAATAAATTTTATAAAATACTAGGCCATGTTTAATGCACAATTGACCAAATGGTTGGGTGTCAAAAGTTTTGATCCACCTCTCGTGAAAAAGACAAATTGTCGCCGATTCAGTTGGAAGTGGGTCAATTTTGAACTGCAGCTGCCTCATAGTTTACTCTTTATTTTTTACAAAAAACATTTATAGGTACATAAGTATCTATTTAATCATAGAAA
>NC_057813.1:692793679-692797339 GCF_018294505.1 Triticum aestivum
AAAAATTCCAAGATTCAACCACTAGCTAGGAACGGTCAAGCTCGCCATTTTGAGCGCATTTTGAAACGGGCATAAAAAATTCAAAAAAAATCAAAAAATTGGGAAACCTTCGCATTGTGTCATTATATGTGGCCAAGCTCCTAGGAAAAATAACAAACTTATAATACAAAAATTATTTTAAAAAAGTGTTCTCAGAAACGAGCTATCACGTGTGGAGATCAATGGCTTTCAAGCCAAATGATTAATCTTATGGCCACATTCATGGCATAGTTTGTTCAAATGATCTCATATTGTGCACAAGGGTGCATCTTGGAATTACAAACAATGTTGCCAAAGGGAGTTTTCATTTTCTTTGCACGGAAAATTCATTTTCCATTTTTCGAGTGCCCGAAATGAGGTATTTTTGTGAAGGACCTACCATATATTTGTTGCAAAATTGTACCAAATCAATTTTTTAAAATACCAGTCCATGTTTAATTCACAATTGACCAAATGGTTGGGTGAAAAAAGTTTTGATCCACCTCTGGTGAAAAAGACAAATTGTCGTCGATTCAGTTGGAAGTGGGTGAAATTTGAACTGTAGCTGCCTCATAGTTTGCTCTTTATTTTTTACAAAAATCATTTCTAGGTACATAAGTAACTATTTAATCATAGAAACACCAAAAAAATTCCAAGATTCAACCACTAGGTAGGAACGGTCAAGCCCGCCATTTTGACCGCATTTTGAAACGGTCATAAAAAATTCAAAAGAAATCAAAAAATTGGAAAACCTTCACATTGTGTCATTATATGTGACCAAGTTTCCAGGAAAAATAATAAACTTGTAATACGGTAATTATTTTAAAAAAGTGTTCTCAGAAATGAGCTATCATGCGTGAAGATTCATGGCTTTCAAGCCAAATGATCAATCTTATGGCCACATTCATGGCATAGTTTGTTCAAATGATCTCATATTGTGCACAAGGGTGCATCTTGGAATTCCAAACAATGTTGCCTAAGGGAGTTTTCATTTTCTTTGCACGGAAAATTCATTTTCCATTTTTCGAGTGCCCGAAATGAGGTTTTTTTGTGAAGGAACTACCAAATAATTGTTGCAAAAATGGAACAAATAAATTTTATAAAATACTAGACCATGTTTAATGCACAATTGACAAAATGGTTGGGTGTAAAAAGTTTTGATCCACCTCTGGTGAAAAAGACAAATTATCGCCGATTCAGTTGGAAGTGGGTCAATTTTGAACTGCAGCTGCCTCATAGTTTACTCTTTATTTTTTACAAAAATCATTTCTAGTTAAATAAGTATCTATTTAATTAGAAATACATGGTTTTATGGCGAGACATCGACGTTTGGACGGTGGCCGAGGGCCCCAACTCTTGAGCGCGTAAGCTCGCATGCCCGCCGCGTGGTCACCGTGTGACCGTGGCGTTGCCATGTGTTCTGGGTGGCCTAGGCATGTCTAGTGGGTTGGGAACTCCCCAGGTAGGTGCTAGGAAGAAAATCACAACATAAGATTCTCACGAGGAGACCGATCGATGCTCAAACATGAATAAGCAGCCAAGTGTTTGATTAGCGGTACGGGAAATGTACATGGCTAATGGGCGTGAGTTTTGGCTGAGGATGATTAGTTACTAAGAAGACCGTCTTCACAAATTTTCAGCTCAAAAGGAGGAGCCTAGGTGGTACTTGCTTTGCAAACCACCACACTGGACATAAATACAAATGTTGAAGCTCGGCTCAAAATAATGAATGGATTGAACTGGCATTTGGTGGAGGATGGTTATTTGGGCATAGGAAAGCACTGTAGAAAATGGATACTATTTGGACATGCCAAAGTGGTACTTCCTTCACAAACTGTTACTCTGAACAGAATAGGAAAATGAATATTTTTGAATTATTTTTTAACTAGGCAAGGAAGGGTTTTACATATTTGACGAAGATATGACCCAAAGAATTTATGAGATTTTTTGGGGAATTTTGGGAATGACAGAAATATAGGTTGCTTCACAACCTAGGGCAAAAACTGCCACATGGACATGACGCATAGGCAAAACTGATGAGGTGGCGCCTAGTCATAGCAACCCACCACAATTTACAAGGCTATGACCATCTATATTGGTCATTAACAACTAGAAATAAGGCAGCGGACTAGTGCTGTTTGCTTTATGACCTTTTCGTGTGAGGAAATTACGACCTTTCTGACCAAAATGGTCGCAATGGTTTAGGGTTTGGAGCCCCCGAACAGCTTTTTACCAATTGGTCTGAAATGGTCATAAATTTATGACCAATTCTTCGAGGGTCACTGACAGAAGGTCATAAGTTGACATATTTCTTGTAGTGCATCACCACCACGCCGTTGTGCTGCTGCTGGATGGAGTCTTCCTCAACCTCTCCCTGTCTCCTTGCTGGATCAAGGCGTGGGAGACGTCACCGGGCTGTACGTGTGTTGAACGCGGAGGTGCCGTCCGTTCGGCACTAGGATCTCCGGTGATTTGGATCACGACGAGTACGACTCCTTCAACCCCGTTCTCTTGAATGCTTCCGCTTAGCGATCTACAAGGGTATGCAGATGCACTCTCCTTCCCTTCGTTGCTGGTTTCTCCATAGATAGATCTTGGTGACACGTAGGAAAATTTTGAATTTCTGCTACGTTCCTCAACAGGTGGTGCCCTGGTCAGGCTTTCCGGGCGGCAATGGCGTCGGTTGTACATCTTTTCTCTTGGGAGAGCATTTGCATTATCCGACGGATCGGCGCCTCGTGCCACGGCGAGGGGCTAGGGAGACCCTTCGGAGATGTAGGATGTTGTCAATGGTTCTGTCGGGGTCTATGGAGCTGTTAGCGTTCCCTTACATGCTAGTTGGATCTCCGCAAGGCTTGCTGGTGTCTCGTCGGGATGGATTGCACTCAGTGGAGGGCTCCATTGTCTTCAAGCAGGCCTTGTTCTTCAGTTTCTTCATCTTTGCTTGTAGATGACAGGAAGCCTATTACCTGCTTGCACAGCACTATGTATCCTTTTAGCTGTTTCTTTGTTCTGTCTTTGTAAGTTAGCGGTTGATGTAATCCTGGCCGGTTGATGGCTTTGTTAATTCAAAGCCGGGCTCTTCTTGAGCCTTCGTTTAAAAAAAAATTGGTACCGGTGCTTCGAAGGCTCGGAGCTTGGCCATGAGGCTTCTTCTTCGTTTTTGTCGATCTGCCGTTGTTGGCATTTGTTTCTCTTGTATTTTCTCTTTCTTTTTTCTTTTGGGCGTGACTGCGCTTCTTCCGCCCCAACACATATCGTTGGATGTATCGGTTGGTTGCTTTTTATACAAATCGGGGGGAAACCTTTTCGGTAAATCTTGTAGGTTGATTTCTAACATTTTTCAGTAGGGAGTCTTGGTGTAGACCTTGAGATCCCTCCACCGCGACTCCATGTAGTGCGAGGGGTTCGTCTGCGTGTACACCCCAAACTTGAAGTAGTGGAAGTCGCTGCCGTAGCCCGGCACGATCAGCGTCTCGTCGCCGTCGATGAACACGGTGAGGGCCGACGCTTGGATGTTGTGGACCAAGTTGAGCCTGAACCACCAGTCGTAGATGTGTCTGTCGACCACCTTGGTCTCATCATTGTAGTACACGAGCCGTCCGCCGTAGACGTGCATCATCAGTGTCGTGTTCCGCGGCG
>NC_057813.1:692902267-692904042 GCF_018294505.1 Triticum aestivum
TTCCGACGTGTTCCAAGTTTTTTGTAACTTTCAAGCACTCGTTGAACGTAAGTTTGACAGCAAAATACTTGCCCTCCAATCTGATTGGGGCGGTGAGTATGAGAAGCTCAACTAGTTCTTTCAAGAACTTGGTATCTCTCATCATGTGTCTTGCCCACACGCTCATCAGCAAAATGGGTCGGCAGAACGCAAACACAGTCACATTGTAGAAGTTGGCTTAGCACTTCTTGCTGGTGCCTCCATGCCACTAAAGTTTTGGGATGAGGCGTTCCTCACTGTTGTTCACATCATCAATATGCTTCCAAGCCGTGTCATCAATAATGAAACACCTACAGAAAAACTTCTCCATATCAAACTAGACTACACTTCCCTTCATGTGTTTGGCTGTGCTTGTTGGCCTAACCTTAGACCATATAACAAACGCAAACTAATGTTTTGATCTAAGCAGTGTGTTTTCATTGGCTACAGTGCCATGCACAAAGGTGTCAAATGCCTAGATGTCTCTACTGGCCGTGTCTACATTTCCCGTGATGTAGTCTTTGATGAAACAAAGTTTCCCTTTGCTGATCTCCACCCCAACGCCGGTGCCTTACTCCGTCAAGAAATTCTGCTCTTGCCTTCTCATCTCACCGATTTTGATCAAAGGGGGAATAATAATTGTGTTGATCCATCATTGACTAATCCTCATAACCATGTGCATGAGCTCTGTGTTGATGGAGCCGAAGGAACCATGAGCAAATATGGTGAAGAATCAGCCAAAATGATCAAGAAATCAGTTCAAATGGGCAATATTTGATGTGTCCAGATTTGGGAGGCAGCAAATCTGCCTCGGGATCGCTACTGCAGCATCTGCCCAGGCCATCCGCCTTGGGATCTGCGTTGCTGCATGGCACCAGCGCATCAGAAACCGCGTCGCCCACCAGGAGAAGCGGCGGCGTCTCCCCAGGCGCCACGCGGGCGGCAGCGACTCGTCAACCCGACGCCACCGAGTCGCATCAATCCGAGGCGGCCACGCGTTCCACTAGGAGGCGCTGGCCAGCAGACGGGCCCCGCTGCTATGCGCGTCGCCAGCCGATAGCAGGCGCGCCCACCTGCGCAGATTCGATGGGTTCTGCGGGCACGGGATCAGGTGCTGATCCTCTGCAATCATTGCATAATGATGCGGCAGCAGCACACACAGGATCTTATGTGCCGCCCACGGCTGGTTCCTCACGCACTGAAGCCGCAGAAGATCCCGGCACGGGAGCAGCCACTGGAACAGCACCAGGCGCATCCTCCTCGGGATCAGATGCGGGATCTCCTGCGCGGCGGGCTGGTGTAGTCTCGCCTGTGTAACCACACACTCGTCTCCAAAAAGGGGTAATTCAACATGTTAATTGTAAAACAAAGTTTGGCTTGGCTTGTTCCTCCACAGGTGAACCTAGTTCGGTTGAAGAGGCACTGAATGACCCACATTGGAGGAAGGCAATGGAAGAAGAGCATTCGGCATTGAAGAAAAATAAAACGTGGCATCTAGTACCACTAGTAGAAAAGAGGGCTTTGATCCAGGCCGGGTTAGCCCATTAGTCTCGGTTCAATCCAGAACCGAGACTAATGGGGGCATTAGTCCCGGTTCGTGAGCCCAGGGGCCCGGCCGGGCCACGTGGGCCATTTGTCCCGGTTCGTCTGGACCTTTTAGTCCCGGTTGGTGCCACGAACCGGGACTAAAGGGCGTGATGCCCATTAGTACCGGTTCGTGGCACCAACCGGGACTAAAGGGTTGCCTTTAGTCCCGG
>NC_057813.1:692906322-692913035 GCF_018294505.1 Triticum aestivum
CACTTTAAGAGGGCACCACGTAATTCCGTTGAGACGACACCGTTTGAACTATGGTTTGGAGAAACCTAAGTTGTCATTTCTTAAAAGTTTGGGGCTGCGACGCTTATGTGAAAAAGTTTCATCGTGATAAGCTCGAACACAAAACGGATAAATACATCTTCATAGGATACCCAAAATGGTTGGGTATACCTCCTATCTCAGATCCGGAAGCAAAAGTTATTGTTTCTAGAAACGGGTCCTTTCTCGTGGAAAAGTTTCTCTCGAAAGAATTGAGTGGGAGGATGGTGGAGACTTGATGAGGTTAAAGAACCATCACTTCAACCAGTGTGTAGCAGGGCACATGAAGTTGTTCCTGTGGCACCTACACCAATTGAAGTAGAAGCTTACGATGGTGATCATGAAACTTCGAATCAAGTCACTACCGTACCTCGTAGGGTGACGAGGATGCATACTGCTTCAAAGTAATACGTGATCCTGTCTTGAAGGTCATGTTGCTAGACAACAATGAACCTACGAGCTATGGAGAAGCAATGGTGGGACCATATTCCAACAAATGGTTAGAAGCCATGAAATCCGAGATAGGATCCATGTATGGACTTTGGTGGACTTGCCCGATGATCGGCAAGCCATTGACATAAATGGATCTTTAAGAAGAAGACGGACGTGGACGGTAATGTCACCGTCTATGAAGCTCGACTTGTGGCGAAGAGTTTTTCACAAGTTCAAGGAGTTGACTACGATGAGATTTTCTCATCCGTAGCGATGCTTAAGTCCGTCGGAATCATGTTAGCACAAGCTGCATTTATGAAATCTAGCAAATGGATGTTAAAACGAGTTTCCTTACCAGTTTTCGTAAGGAAAGGTTGTATGCGATACAATCAGAAAGGTTTTGTCGATCCTAAGGATGCTAAAAGGTATGCTGGCTCCAGCGATCCTTCTAAGGGCTGGAGTAAGCATCTCGGAGTTGGAATATGCACTTTGATAGGATGATCAAAGATTTTGGGTTTATACAAAGTTTATGAGAAACTTGTATTTCCAAAGAAGTGAGTGGGGGCACTATAGAATTTCTGATGAGTATATGTTGTTGACATATTGTTGATCAGAAATGATGTAGAATTTCTGGAAAGCATATAGGGTTATTTGAAAAGTGTTTTTCAAGGGAAAACCTGGATTAAGCTACTTGAACAATAAGCGTCAAGATCTACAAGATAGATCAAAAATGCTTAATAATACTTTCAAATGAGCACATACTTTGACATGATCTTGAAGGTGTTCAAGATGGACCAGTCAAAGAAGGAGTTCTTGCCTGAGTAGTAAGGTACGAAGTTAAGACTTAAAGCTCGACCACGGCAGAAAAGAGAGAAAGGACGAAGGTCGTCCCCTATGCTTTAGACATAGGCTCTACAGTATGCTATGCTAAGTACCGCACCTGATGTGTGCCTTGCCACATGTCTGGCAAGAGGGTACAAAGGTGATCAAGGAGTGGATCACCAGATGGCGGTCAAAATTATCCTTAGAGGAATAAGGATATGTTTCTCGGTTATGGAGGTGATAAAGAGTTCGACGTAAAGAGTTGCGTCGATGCAAGCTTTAACACCTATGCGAATGACTCTAAGTAGCAAACTGGATACGTATAGTGGAACAACCCATTTGGAATAGCTCCAAGTGGAGCATGGAAGCAGCATTTACAGAATGACCTAGAGATTTGCGAAGTACATACGGATCTGAAAGTTGCAGACCCGTTGACTAAAACCTCTCTCACAAGCAAAACATGAGCAAACCCCAGAATTCGTTGAGTCTTAATCACATGATGATGTGAACTAGTTTAATGACACTAGTAAACTCTTTGGATGTTGGTCACATGGCGATGTGATGTGTGAGTGTTAATCACATGGCGATGTGAACTAGATTATTGACTCTAGTGCAAGTGGGAGACTGTTGGAAATATGCCCTAGAGGCAATAATAAATTAGTTATTATTATATTTCCTTGTTCATGATAATCGTTTATTATCCATGCTATAATTGTATTGATAGGAAACTCAAATACATGTGTGGGTACATAGACAATACCATGTCCCTAGTAAGCCTCTAGTTGACTAGCTCGTTGATCAATAGATGGTTGCGGTTTCCTGACCATGGACATTGGATGTCATTGATAACGGGATCACATCATTAGGAGAATGATGTGATGGACAAGACCCAATCCTAAGCCTAGCACAGAGATCGTGTAGTTCGTATGCTAAAGCTTTTCTAATGTCAAGTATCTTTTCCTTAGACCATGAGATTGTGCAACTCCCGGATACCGTAGGAATGCTTTGGGTGTACCAAACGTCACAACGTAACTGGGTGGCTATAAAGGTGCACTACAGGTATCTCCGAAAGTGTCTGTTGGGTTGGCACGAATCGAGACTAGGATTTGTCACTCCGGTTAACGGAGAGGTATCTCTGGGCCCACTCGGTAGGACATCATCATAATGTGCACAATGTGACCAAGGGGTTGATCACGGGATGATGTGTTACGGAACGAGTAAAGAGACTTGCCGGTAACGAGATTGAACAAGGTATCGGCATACCGACGATCGAATCTCGGGCAAGTACAATACCGCTAGACAAAGGGAATTGTATACGGGATCAATGGAGTCCTTGACATCGTGGTTCATCCGATGAGATCATCGTGGAACATGTGGGATCCAACATGGGTATCCAGATCCCGCTGTTGGTTATTGACCGGAGAACGTCTCGGTCATGTCTGCATGGTTCCCGAACCCGTAGGGTCTACACACTTAAGGTTCGATGACGCTAGGGTTATAAAGGAAGTTTGTATGTGGTTACCGAATGTTGTTCGGAGTCCCGGATGAGATCTCGGACATCACGAGGAGTTCCAGAATGGTCTGGAGGTAAAGATATATATATATATATATGGGAAGTCCTGTTTTGGTCACCGGAAAAGTTTTGGGTTTTTCTGGTAACGTACCGGGACCACCGGGAGGGTCCCGGGGGTCCACCAAGTGGGGCCATAAACCCCGGAGGGCTGCGTGGGCCAAGTGTGGTAGGGGACCAGCCCCAGGTGGGCTGGTGCGCCCCCCACAAGGGGCCCAAGGTGCAAGGGAGAGTGGGAGGGGGCAAACCCTAGGGCAGATGGGCCCTAAGGCCCACCCCAGGCGCGCCTCCCCTCTCTTCCCCTCTGGCCGCCACCAGATGGCATATGGGGGCTGCCGCCACCCCTGGGGAGGGAACCCTAGAGGGGGCGCAGCCCCCTCCCCTTCCCCTATAAATACTTGACGGTTTTTGGGCTGCCACACATGAGTTTTTGATCTCTCCAAGCGCAGCCCTACCTCTCTCCCTTCTCCTCTCCCGCGGTGCTTGGCGAAGCCCTGCTGGATCACCACGCTCCTCCATCCCTAGAAGAAATATGTCAACTTGTGACCACCATTATTGGTCACTGAAAGGTCACAAATTTCCATTTACGACCTTTCTGTGACCAAAAACAGAAGGTCAAAAGCTGGCCGTCGTAAACTGCCTATAGCGACCTTTCTTCTGGAATGGGCAAAGACGTTTACGACCAAAATATTCCTACTGTGGCGTTTTGGTCACTAGCAACCTCCCCAAGCCACGTAGGCATCCAGCGTGGCAAGCTGATGTGGCACAAGATTCAGCCCGGTCCAATTCGGTTTTCTACATGGGCCGAGCCCATTAATTCGGCCTTTTTACTGTATTTTTTCCTATTAATTTTCTCTAGCTACACGGGCCTGGCCCAACAATTTGGCCTTTTTATTTCTAGATGCGGCCTTTTACAGTGTATGATCTTTTACTTTTTGCTATTTTACTTTCCACTGTTTTACATTTGTCTCAAATATCATAATATCATACACTGGTCCCACACGTCAGAAATTTCAAATGTGCTCAAATTATTTTGATAAGTGGGTCGCATGAGTCATGTTTTCATTGCACACATTTTCAAATCACATACATAATTACTATTTCATATGAAACAGAAATTGTAATTCTGAAACATACATGAAATTCATAAACAGAGAAGATACATTAATTCACATACATAATTACTATTTCATTCACAAACAGAGAGAAGATACATTAAATTCCCAGATAACCCAGCTATTATTACATAACTTGCTATATAAGAATGTCTTGGAGCTTCTTTGAACATCTTTCGTCTTGAATTTACTCAAAATATCTGCCAACAAGAAAACAGAACAATAAGGATAAGGTGAATAACAACAACAACAGGTGATGGGGTGCTATTCCATCTAAACTAGAGACTTCAGCATCATCAACAATTCAGTAAAGTACTGCAGTTTAGAACTGATGAGAAAAAACAACTACACAACTTCATAACTGAACATATTCAAGTAAAAATTGTACAAGTTACATTCCAGTAAACAAACTGTACAAGTTGACGATTCCCTGCTGCATATACATATCACTTGTGTCATGTTTGGGGGTTCAAAATGTACACAGCATGTTTATGGTAGATGAACTGCAGCTGCTAGGAATAGTAAAGCAAAGATGTACTGCCACTAATCAGCAAAAACATAACATTTTCTCAGAGTTAATGATATCATATTTAACCGTAAATAACAGAATAATGCAATAAATTGGTATAGAGCAAGGTACTGAGCATAGACCAGGCCAACAATAAATTGGTACTAAATCTAGAAATCACCATCTAAAATTTAGTTAATGAGACATTTTAGAATCAACTTGACAATTGATAGTAATGTTTGCATAGGACATATCCAGAACTAAAATTATACATAAATGCCTAAATTTCAATGCCCGATGCCCAAAATGTAAGATGATGGTTCTAGAAAGATAGTAAACTTGCAACCAGATTTAAAGAAAAGAAAATAGCAAGGTGCTGCCATGACCAAATCCTAACCAGAATGCATTTAATAAAATGGATTGCTTCTAGCTGCTGTAACGACATGTTCCATCAGGCCATGATCAAGTACTCCAGACCATCGCATGCTTTGCAAAAAGAAATACTAGATGAATCTCACTAACAGGAGCACTAGGTGATTAATGGAAGTAATCTGCAGATTACACAGTGAACAAGTGAAAAATTTATCTCTCCCTGTGGAAGAACTAAGTTGATCAGGACATGCAGTAGCAGCAGGAGAAGCCTTGCATCATTGGTTTGGTCGGGTCGTCCACCACACTAGCCACCATCACGTACTCGTCGCCATCAGCAACATTGCTCCTGCAGCAGCAACAAATAATCATTTATAAATTAAACGGACCACGTACAAGGTTATACTAAGCATGTGAGTACAGTCCAGCTACACGTCCAAGGTTATACTAAGCATGTAAGTACAGTCCAGCTATAAAGTGGATGGAAAAGTGTGGCTGCTGTTGTTGCTACTTTAGCCAACTGAGCTAATTAATCTCATCAACCTAATACACTTCTCTCAAAAAAGATAAAAGCAACATCAAATATTGAGTACAGCAGCAACATCTACTTGTTAATGGAACTAAGTTGATATGTACTCAATATTGAACTGGAACTAAGTTGATCAGGACATCCAGTTCAATATTGAGTACAGATCCCTCTAAAATACCTTGGCACAAGTGCATCACATATTCATCAACTTAGCATCAGAAGTAGTGAGCACGAGAAGAGTGGGAGGGAGATGGAGGAGCTACCTGCCGCGGTCGCAATGGAAGCAGAGGAGCAGACCCCTCTTGCCCCCCACCCCCTCAAGCAGGACAGGGCTGCCGGCTGGGTGCACCCCTACTCCTCCACCTCCTCACCCTGCACATAGCAAGTTTCAAATGTTCAGAATAGTGAGATGATTCCATACAAAGTAGAACAGTTGTACTTGGCAATGCACACTAGCTAACAGAATGCCCACAATAAATATTTTGGCTAAACTACTTTCCTTGACAGCTTTACAAATTACAACAATGATTCATCTGACTATTTCTAGAGGAATCAACCCAACCCATTTGACAGAAACAAGCAGGCCACACATTTGAACATGAACAATAGACACACATCTGAGCATGTATTTCAGATTGGGAAGATAATAATGTCAGAGCCCTAGATGTCATCAATTAATAAGATAGATGGGGAAATGAGATGGTCACCTGTCCCAATCCTCACAATCCGCGTAGGTCTCCTCCTGGTAGCCATGGGGGTCCGCCTGCTCTCCCTGGTCCGGTTGGTCTCTGTCATCAACATGGCCTCCCCTGAAAAAAACGACGAGGGTGGTGAGGGGGATTGAGGAGAAGAGAGGTCGAAGAAGAAGGGGGAGGTTAGATCGGGGGACGTTACCTCCTGGGGTCGGGGTAGTGCTGCTCGTGGTGGTGCTGTGGCGGCTGGGCCTCGTGGGCGTCGGGGGCGGCGGCGGCGTTGGCCTTGTACTTGGCGGCCTTCTTGCTGGCCCTGGTGGGCTTGTCGGGGTTGTCGGGCGAGACGACCTTCTTGATGACGCGGGCGACGGCCTCGTTGCCCGAGGCGCCATCGGCCAGGTCGAGCAGGTCGAAGATCCCCATCCCGATGGCAGCGGCAAGGTGTGAGATAGAAGGTGGGAGAGGGGAAGAGGGTGTGGTGCCGCCCGGGAGGGAGGGCATCGGGGTGGGGGGGACTGCCGGTGGGGGAGACCGGAGACGGGCAGGGAGGTCACTGGTGGAGCAACGTGGCTGCCAGATCGGGGGAGGGTTAGGTGGAAATCCTAACCCTAGAAGAGAA
>NC_057813.1:692914541-692915899 GCF_018294505.1 Triticum aestivum
AATCTTATGGCCACATTCATGGCATAGTTTGTTCAAATGATCTCATATTGTGCACAAGGGTGCATCTTGGAATTACAAACAATGTTGCCAAAGGGAGTTTTCATTTTCTTTGCACGGAAAATTCATTTTCCATTTTTCGAGTGCCCGAAATGAGGTATTTTTGTGAAGGACCTACCATATATTTGTTGCAAAATTGTACCAAATCAATTTTTTAAAATACTAGGCCATATTTAATGCACAATTGACCAAATGGTTGGGTGAAAAAAGTTTTGATCCACCTCTGGTGAAAAAGACAAATTGTCGTCGATTTAGTTGGAAGCGGGTGAAATTTGAACTGTAGCTGCCTCATAGTTTGCTCTTTATTTTTTACAAAAATCATTTCTAGGTATATAAGTATCTATTTAATCATAGAAACACCAAAAAAAATTCCAAGATTCAACCACTAGGTAGGAACGGTCAAGCCCGCCCTTTTGACCGCGTTTTGAAACGGGCATAAAAAATTCAAAAAAAATCAAAAAATTGGAAAACCTTCACATTGTGTCATTATATGTGACCAAGTTTCCAGGAAAAATAATAAACTTGTAATACGGTAATTATTTAAAAAAAAGTGTTCTCAGAAATGAGCTATCATGCGTGAAGATTCATGGCTTTCAAGCCAAATGATCAATCTTATGGCCACATTCATGGCATAGTTTGTTCAAATGATCTCATATTGTGCACAAGGGTGCATCTTGGAATTACAAACAATGTTGCCTAAGGGAGTTTTCA
Organism: Triticum aestivum; assembly: GCF_018294505.1. Taxonomy (NCBI): domain Eukaryota; kingdom Viridiplantae; phylum Streptophyta; class Magnoliopsida; order Poales; family Poaceae; genus Triticum; species Triticum aestivum. Next base: position 692,915,310 of record NC_057813.1, read on the forward strand.
TTTTCTTTGCACGGAAAATTCATTTTCCATTTTTCGAGTGCCCGAAATGAGGTTTTTTTGTGAAGGAACTACCAAATAATTGTTGTAAAAATGGACCAAATAAATTTTATAAAATACTAGGCCATGTTTAATGCACAATTTACCAAATGGTTGGGTGTCAAAAGTTTTGATCCACCTCTCGTGAAAAAGACAAATTGTCGCCGATTCAGTTGGAAGTGGGTCAATTTTGAACTGCAGCTGCCTCATAGTTTACTCTTTATTTTTTACAAAAAACATTTATAGGTACATAAGTATCTATTTAATCATAGAAACACCAAAAAAATTCCAAGATTCAACCACTAGCTAGGAACGGTCAAGCTCGCCATTTTGAGCGCATTTTGAAACGGGCATAAAAAATTCAAAAAAAATCAAAAAATTGGGAAACCTTCGCATTGTGTCATTATATGTGGCCAAGCTCCTAGGAAAAATAACAAACTTATAATACAACAATTATTTTAAAAAAGTGTTCTCAGAAACGAGCTATCACGTGTGGAGATCAATGGCTTTCAAGCCAAATGATTAATCTTATGGCCACATTCATGGCATAGTTT
>NC_057813.1:692915909-692920314 GCF_018294505.1 Triticum aestivum
TTTTTTTACAAATGTGTGTTGCAATATTGGACCATACCATTTTCCAAAAGGCGGTTGTTAGGTGTCGGTCAATCGGCCTAAATTTGGGTCGGTCGCCTCATGACCCTACGATGTTTTCGTGTGTAACCATTTGATTCACCCCCAAGTTATACTTTCTTCCCCATCTTGCTCGTTCTCTATCAGATAGAACACATAGTTGACCCTCCCGCCGTTGCACCGTCGCGCACAATCGTAGTCTGTCGCCTAAACGTTGGCATCACCCCAACGTGCTCTAGTTGTAGCATTCGCCGGTTCTAGCACCTTCCCAAGGAGATTCATGTATTTCAACCCAAACGATCAATCTTATGGCCACATTCATGGCATAGTTTGTTCAAATGATCTCATATTGTGCACAAGGGTGCATCTTGGAATTCCAAACAATGTTGCCTAAGGGAGTTTTCATTTTCTTTGCACGGAAAATTCATTTTCCATTTTTCGAGTGCCCGAAATGAGGTTTTTTTGTGAAGGAACTACCAAATAATTGTTGTAAAAATGGACCAAATAAATTTTATAAAATACTAGGCCATGTTTAATGCACAATTGACCAAATGGTTGGGTGTCAAAAGTTTTGATCCACCTCTCGTGAAAAAGACAAATTGTCGCCGATTCAGTTGGAAGTGGGTCAATTTTGAACTGCAGCTGCCTCATAGTTTACTCTTTATTTTTTACAAAAAAACATTTATAGGTACATAAGTATCTATTTAATCATAGAAACACCAAAAAAATTCCAAGATTCAACCACTAGCTAGGAACGGTCAAGCTCGCCATTTTGAGCGCATTTTGAAACGGGCATAAAAAATTCAAAAAAAATCAAAAAATTGGGAAACCTTCGCATTGTGTCATTATATGTGGCCAAGCTCCTAGGAAAAATAACAAACTTATAATACAACAATTATTTTAAAAAAGTGTTCTCAGAAACGAGCTATCACGTGTGGAGATCAATGGCTTTCAAGCCAAATGATTAATCTTATGGCCACATTCATGGCATAGTTTGTTCAAATGATCTCATATTGTGCACAAGGGTGCATCTTGGAATTACAAACAATGTTGCCAAAGGGAGTTTTCATTTTCTTTGCACGGAAAATTCATTTTCCATTTTTCGAGTGCCCGAAATGAGGTATTTTTGTGAAGGACCTACCATATATTTGTTGCAAAATTGTACCAAATCAATTTTTTAAAATACCAGGCCATGTTTAATGCACAATTGACCAAATGGTTGGGTGAAAAAAGTTTTGATCCACCTCTGGTGAAAAAGACAAATTGTCGTTGATTCAGTTGGAAGCGGGTGAAATTTGAACTGTAGCTGCCTCATAGTTTGCTCTTTATTTTTTACAAAAATCATTTCTAGGTATATAAGTATCTATTTAATCATAGAAACACCAAAAAAATTCCAAGATTCAACCACTAGGTAGGAACGGTCAAGCCCGCCCTTTTGACCGCATTTTGAAACGGGCATAAAAAATTCAAAAAAAAATCAAAAAATTGGAAAACCTTCACATTGTGTCATTATATGTGACCAAGTTTCTAGGAAAAATAATAAAGTTGTAATACGGTAATTATTTTAAAAAAAGTGTTCTTAGAAATGAGCTATCATGCGTGAAGATTCATGGCTTTCAAGCCAAATGATCAATCTTATGGCCACATTCATGGCATAGTTTGTTCAAATGATCTCATATTGTGCACAAGGGTGCATCTTGGAATTCCAAACAATGTTGCCTAAGGGAGTTTTCATTTTCTTTGCACGGAAAATTCATTTTCCATTTTTCGAGTGCCCGAAATGAGATTTTTTTGTGAAGGAACTACCAAATAATTGTTGTAAAAATGGACCAAATAAATTTTATAAAATACTAGGCCATGTTTAATGCACAATTGACCAAATGGTTGGGTGTCAAAAGTTTTGATCCACCTCTCGTGAAAAAGACAAATTGTCGCCGATTCAGTTGGAAGTGGGTCAATTTTGAACTGCAGCTGCCTCATAGTTTACTCTTTATTTTTTACAAAAAACATTTATAGGTACATAAGTATCTATTTAATCATAGAAACACCAAAAAAATTCCAAGATTCAACCACTAGCTAGGAACGGTCAAGCTCGCCATTTTGAGCGCATTTTGAAACGGGCATAAAAAATTCAAAAAAAATCAAAAAATTGGGAAACCTTCGCATTGTGTCATTATATGTGGCCAAGCTCCTAGGAAAAATAATAAACTTATAATACAAAAATTATTTTAAAAAAGTGTTCTCAGAAACGAGCTATCACGTGTGGAGATCAATGGCTTTCAAGCCAAATGATTAATCTTATGGCCACATTCATGGCATAGTTTGTTCAAATGATCTCATATTGTGCACAAGGGTGCATCTTGGAATTACAAACAATGTTGCCAAAGGGAGTTTTCATTTTCTTTGCACGGAAAATTCATTTTCCATTTTTCGAGTGCCCGAAATGAGGTATTTTTGTGAAGGACCTACCATATATTTGTTGCAAAATTGTACCAAATCAATTTTTTAAAATACCAGTCCATGTTTAATTCACAATTGACCAAACGCCAAGCAGCCCCGCCGTGCCCGACAGGCCAAGCGCTAGCCGCCGCTGCCGCCCGACAGCCTCTGGCCATGTCGGTGCCGCCCAAGCCACTCCCACTCGCCACCTGCCCCTGTGAGCAGTGCGTGCTCATCCACAGCTTCGTCCCATAGCGCTCGTCGCCGCCACGTTGCCCTGCAAGCTACAGAGAGGAGGTTCGCCGGAGAGCTTATCCGGCCACCGCGGAACCGACCTCCACCGCCTATTTAAGGAAGCCCCGAGCGTCTCCGAGCCCTCAGGTAGCCTCACGCCGTCTCACTAGCGCCCCCATCGCCACCAATTGGAAGGGAGCAGGTCTTCTTCAACCTCTCCGGTCAGTTCGGCCACCGCCGCCTCCCGGCTCCGTTCGGCGCAACCAGAACTTCCCCCTCTCCAATCTCTTCACCAGAAGCCTTCTCTGCCTCCCCTGAACACTTCCCCCTACTCCATTTCGATCGAGAACCACCGCCGCCCCGAAACCACTTTTCCCTGAAGCTTTCCTCCGCCGAGGAGCTCGCCGCCGACAGCACACGCCGTCCCCGCCGACCCAGCGACTACCAGCAGGATCGCCCTCGATCCGCGGATCCATTCCCGCCCTCCAGAGGCCGCGAGGAGCCGCCGCTCGCCGATGTTGGTCGCCGGAGTCCCGCCTCCGCTCGGGACAGAGGGAGAAGGAGGAGGGGCGGACTAGTCAAACCTGACTAGTGGGCCACCTAGGACCCACTGTCAGTGACACCCCACGCCATCCACGTGTTTAAGTGAAGGCGTAAACTTCAGGAGTACACCTCCTCTGTACCGAAAGCGTATTTCTATCTGAATCGTTTTCTTTTCTGTTTTATTTTTAAATAACAGATTTGATCGAATCTTTGACTGGCTATAACTTTTTAAATATAAGTCCAAATGAAATGATTCTTTTTCCTACCTTCCTCAAATTTGATCTAGTTTATTTTAAGAGTTAATTGAAAAAATTTCAAACAACTTTTTGGTTCTGTTTTTGAAATGTGTGTTAATTCATATATTTTTTAAATAGGATTTTGGGGAGAGAGAAGAAACTTTCAAAAGTTTTGGAGAGCACCTCACCCCTCCACAACATTAAAGGCAAGCATTCTGAACCCCGGCATAATATTTTTGGTGTGATCGTTGATACATTTATAACACCACCGCATTTCGAAGGACTTGTTATTTCATGTGATATGATCATATGCATGGGTGCATGTTGTTGATTTCCATGCTGTTGGAAATGGATTCACTTGTGATGATAATCACCCTCATGTGCCTTGCATGCATACCGGCAGGAACCCGGGAAAACCTCGGCCTTGGGTAGGCATGAGTTTGTCGCCGGTCTCCGTCGGGACGGTTATGTCTGGTATGGCATGGTAAGGTGATATGAGCGGTGACTCTGTTGGATGAAATATATTCGTCATGCTAATCATGCAGGGAATACTTGAACCTCCTGAGTCGACCGTAGATCGAGTCTTGTTCCAGTAACCCCCATACTTGTTTCGTACTACCACTCGTCTCTACAGCAAGTAGAGTACGGTTCAGTAAGTTGTCAAACTCTTTCCAGCACACACCGTACAGAGAGGCCATGGTGGAAGATACCGGTTGTAGCTGGTTGGCAGGCCACCTGGTCCGGGGGCATGGGTGTTTCCGGTTGGGACCGAGAGGGGAGGCCACCCCTTAGAGCGCGCGATATAAATTTGATCCCATGCTACGCGAGGTTGTAGCCTCCCCACTTAGAGTTTGCTTAACAGGTGTCGTGGGTGATTCCAGACACGTGTGAGATAAGCTGGTGTGTGCAAGTTAGGT
>NC_057813.1:692920516-692929085 GCF_018294505.1 Triticum aestivum
TTTATGTGGCGTCGCTCAGACGCCCGACTGTGGCATTTCTTTTAAAGCCCTTTATGTGGCGTCGCTCAGACGCCCGACTGTGGCATTTCTTTTAAAGCCCTTTATGTGATGTCGCTCAGACGCCCGACTGTGGCATTGCTTGTTATTTATTTCATAAATTTTAATACTACTATGTATTGCATTTTTTTATAAATAACCGCCTGCACGCATCAGTATTTTATTTACTATTTTTGACTGACGTCATGAGCATAAAAATATTTTTTAGCACATCATGGTTATATTATACCTGTGTTCATAATGTTTGCGAGTACATTCAAAGTACTCACTGGCTTGTCCCTGGCTATTGTCTTGGCCAGATTTTGCTCGCACGGAGAGGAGCGACGCGATGCCAGCCCCGGAGCCCACTCAATGGAGATAGCAGCCTCGCGAAGATAGGAATTAACATGGTCAGCTGTTCCCGTGGGAAATGAAGTCCCATAGACACAGATGTTTCACAACCCGCTTCCGCCATCAACCACTAGAAACCATTTGTTGTACTCACAGGCCAGAATGGTCTTGTACTACATATTTTGTATTTTGCTTGGAATTTCTGTATCAAGTTGGAGCCTCATCAGCTAACAGTAATCCTGGGGCTGATGAGCACGACGGTCTTGTCTGGAAATTTATTACCCGGAAAACCCGGTCGTGACAGACTTGGTATCAGAGCCAGGCTGACCATTGGCTAATCCTATCTTAGCCAGGTGAATAAACTAGGCAAACCAACCCACCAGACCTTAACCAAACCCCAGCCAAGCTTCTCGTGCAAGATAGTCACACAGTGACCCAACACTTTTGGCAGTCGGTGCCCAACCTATCAACCTAACCTGTCACTCATGCGCCAGTGACCGGCCCCTAAATAGTCCTTTCTCACAAGCGTGCGAAGGAAGATTCCGTCCCCTTTTCCCTATAAAAAGGGGCGCGCTAACACCAAACCAGCACACACAGCCGCTACCCCAAACCGAGCCATAATGCCTGGACCTATAGTGCACAACGAAACCACAGCAACCAACCTTGGAGGTTTTGTGACCATCCTCGCAAACCTCACCCGTCGTGCCTACGCGTTAGAGGAGCCACCAGAATATGTTGTGTATCAAGGACCCATGAGCGGTGAAGACCGCCAATTCTGGGCCACTGTGCACATTTACGGTAGGAGTCTAGCACCCGAGCGCCCCTACCAGTTCACCGGAAGAACAACATCCTTTGAGCCACAAGCCATCCAGCTAGCCGCTCGAGAGGCTATAGTTCATCTCAGGCACTTGTCGCCCAGAGTTAATTGTCGCTCGTTCCACTACTACCCCAGACGTGAAGGGTATGGTAGACCACCCCAAGTTGCCAATGGAGATCACGAGACGGACCCCGCATTGTTGCACCTAGTGCGCTATGTAAGTGCACTAGAGGCACTGTTCGACCAGATCACTATTGATCTAATCGCAGCTCGTGGAGAGCTGGTTCGTCGAGCCCCGGCGAGAGAAGAAAACGAGCCCAACACCGACAACCCAGTCGTGCTGTTTGGACAACCGATCGAGACCCCGAAATCTGCCCCAGCCATCGGCCAAGGTGCTAAGATAACCCCAGAAGTGCTTCGTCGCATATTGGGAGCACACTCCAACGGGGTTGTGGCCAACAATCCCCGCAATGGTCATTCTCACTACCCCGACCCTGCAGTTCCTCCGCCATCTCCGACTAATCCCGGCAGAGAGACACGTGGAGAAGCCTCGACATCCACCAGGCACGCCCGTTTAGACATAAACGAGGTAGACTAAGCCGTATGAGTAGCACCAAGTTTCAATGTATCCTCGCTTTGTAATCACGCGACCGTGTATATTAACGCAGCCTGTCGTTATGCCTCTGTCTTAATAGTAGCCTTGCATAATTGGTCAGCGCATAGCTGCATATTTTTCCGGGCACAACTACCAAAACCAACCCGACGACAACCACAGTAACGCGTCTTTTTATGAGATATGTGTATCTCTGACACTGACCCGACCTTTGGAGCTAAGCTGGCAAATTTTTACCTTTCACCACGGTAAAACGATCCGGCTCCATTGCTATATAAAGGCCACCTTGTGACCTTACCCAGCAACCCTCACTTTGTGCACAACACTCACGCTTTTTCTTGTCATGCCGAACCCCAGCATTCATCTGAGAACCCCAGATGCAACCCCAGGTAGCTTTGTCAAAATATTGTGGGATTTTACCCGCAGTACCATGGGTTCTACCCAGCCACCCCAGTACGAGCTGTTCAAATCAAGGATCACCCCATCCACCTCAGAATATTGGGCAGCAGTACACATTCCTCCTGTAGACCCCAACGAAGATCCAACGGAAGTTTCCTTCGTGGGGAAATCTATGCCAACCCCACACTTGGCCATAGAGGCTGCTGCGAAAGAAGCGATTGCTCGTCTTCGATCCGCAGTACCCTATGCCCGCGAATGAGGATATCATTACTTTCCGAGTCGTGCAGCACCCAGAGAAGTAATGTCTTTTCCCGGTGGACGTATTGAGAGAGACCCAGTTCTGGCCAACCTTATCCAGTACATCATTGCTCAAGAGCATTTAAACCAGCGAGTGATGGATTATCTCCAGAGCCTCGCAGATTTAAATCCTCAGATTGCCATCGGCAGACCACTGAGACCCGACACGGAGAGACGCATACATCGACTGGTCAATCCACTGCCTCCAATTGAGGAAGAATGTATTCCTTTACCAGAGACATTTTATCAGGACCCCGCCCAGTTACCATTTTCATTTTAGACGTCACTTCTGTATTTGTTCTTTGTAGCATTTATTTATATGTGTGACTTATGCGTAATACCCTGAGTTTGTACGACGAGTCAATTATTTGGCTTCTGCTAATGTGTGTAGTTTTTGTTGTGGTTTATGCTCCTTTAAATTAACTGTTTTTCCCTCGCAAAACCCTGGAGTGAGATTTTCTTTTCCCTGAGTTGCTACATCTACACTTTCTCACGACATGGATTATTTAATTTCACTCAGCACCACGAGCAGACTCACAACCATAATCATTCGGACACATACACTGTTTGCAAAACTTTGCAACGGTGTTACATCCAGCTAATCACCCCCCTAACAACAGTTAGCACCCGGCACACCCCATCTACTCCTCATGATCACCACCACCGCGGAGAACCAACACCCGAGCCGCAGCATCGCGATACTCATCGAAGATTATCGCGCACAGGAGCACAGAGAGCCCCAGCAGCGTCGCCAGCCCTCCGCATATCAGGATGACAAACCAGTCCGGCATCGCCTCCGCCATTAGAGCCTCGACCGAGCTTCTGTAAGCACTAATGGAGAAAGGAGGAGGAGAAGTGAGGTCAGGTGTGAGGAAGAAGAGAGAGGCACCCCGGCCATTTTTATAGCTCGAGTTCGGTGTACGGTGGGCGAAGTCCACCAACGCCGCTCGTCGCCGATCGCCGGTGTTCGGAGTCGAATCCGCGAGCAGTGCCGACAGCGCGCTGGCCCGCGAGGTGAGTGCACGCTGCACCGGCAGCTAGCACGCCGCGCACTACCACTGTACGGCCTAGATGCCCTACACACTAGGCGTCTCCGGTGGAGAAAGCGCGCGGGAGAGAGGAAGAAGAAAGGGCCAGAGGGAGAAGAAGAGGAGACTGACAGTGGACCCCGGGTCCACCTGTCGGCCAGAGAGAGCACTGTGCTCTCGGGTACAACCAGCGTATATCTACATTTAGGAGTTATCCTAAATTTATATCCAGCGTAGAAATCACCCGTTTTTGTCCCGAACCATAGACCTTTCCGCGCAGCCCCAGTTTTTCTCACTGTGGTTTTTCACCACTTATTGCCCTCTCACTGTAGCCACATCGTCATTGCGTAATTATTTTCTTAACACCGCTTTTAGCAAATCACGAGGACGAGATTTTTTTTAAGGGGGTTAGTATTGTGACACCCCAAAATTTTGGCCTTGTTTTAATGGAATAAAATTTTGCCGGGATTTAAAACTTTGAATTTTTGAGCTCCATTTTGATTTTGTTTAAATCATTTCCTTCCCTGTTATGATGAGTTTTTCCCAAAGAGAAAACTTTTCAAAAATGTTGTTGGACTTGTTTAACCTCTCAATAAAAACTTTCCTTTTATCAGTGTAACTAATTAAATAATTAAGTTGCTTGATCTTTATTTTCTTGAAAAGGGTTTTGTAGGTTAAATGGCCTTATTTGAACTACAACCATTTGATAAATTCACTTAAAATTCCCACAAAAATTTGGAGATGTCATGTGATGTTTTTAAATCACTTTTATGCTAAAATATATTTCATTCATGAAATATTTTGAGCCCTACACTCAATTTTTCATCTCTGGTCCAGAGTGCTTTTTGCACTACAACCTATTTAAATATTTCTTTAAAACTTCTACAAAAATTAGGGGAGGTCAGTAGGAGCCTATTGTTTCACTTTGTGCAAAAACCTATTTATGTTCTTTGAAAAATTTGAGTGAATCAACCTCATCTTCATTCTGGACCAACTTGATGGTTTGTACAGCAACCATGTTTTTACTTGCTCTTTAACCCTTGATCTTTTCTCCTACTTGTAGTCCCCCATGTTAAACCCTTAAGTCCAGGAGCATGCACCTTTTGGATCATTTTTGGTTCATGAAATAATGTCATTTATTTCCTGTCCAGAATTGAAGTTTTGTAAAACTTGCACTAACAAGTTTCTGCTTTTGTCCAACTAACATCACCACTCTCTCTTTCTTCCACAGAGACACTGATCTGGAGATTTTGGCCACTCCAAGAAATGCCTAAGTGCCCTTGGCATTTTGTCAAACACCTTATGGGCATGAACAGTTTTGGCATGATTATAGATTTGTATGATGGACTTGTCCATCTGTCCAAACCATGTTGTCCAATAGCCTACTAATGGTCTCCAACCCAGACCTGTGGTTTTGCACTTGATCCCTAGCAGTTTTGGCTACCCTGGCATTTCATCAAACAACTTCTGTGCGTGCACTGGACGCGCCCAGAGCGCGCCAATTGCAGCCACGCGGCCGAGCCGACACGCTGGCCCCTGGCTTTGGCCCACACGGCAGCACCTCGCCACGCACTCCCCTTCTCACCGCAACACGCCAAGCAGCCCCGCCGTGCCCGACAGGCCAAGCGCTAGCCGCCGCCGCCGCCCGACAGCCTCTGGCCATGTCGGTGCCGCCCAAGCCACTCCCACTCGCCACCTGCCCCTGTGAGCAGTGCGTGCTCATCCACAGCTTCGTCCCCTAGCGCTCGTCGCCGCCACGTTGCCCTGCAAGCTACAGAGAGGAGGTTCGCCGGAGAGCTTATCCGGCCGCCGCGGAACCGACCTCCACCGCCTATTTAAGGAAGCCCCGAGCGTCTCCGAGCCCTCAGGTAGCCTCACGCCGTCTCACTAGCGCCCCCATCGCCACCAATTGGAAGGGAGCAGGTCTTCTTCAACCTCTCCGGTCAGTTCGGCCACCGCCGCCTCCCGGCTCCGTTCGGCGCAACCAGAACTTCCCCCTCTCCAATCTCTTCACCAGAAGCCTTCTCTGCCTCCCCTGAACACTTCCCCCTACTCCATTTCGATCGAGAACCACCGCCGCCCCGAAACCACTTTTCCCCGAAGCTTTCCTCCGCCGAGGAGCTCGCCGCCGACAGCACACGCCGTCCCCGCCGACCCAGCGACTACCAGCAGGATCGCCCTCGATCCGCGGATCCATTCCCGCCCTCCAGAGACCGCGAGGAGCCGCCGCTCGCCGACGTTGGTCGCCGGAGTCCCGCCTCCGCTCGGGACAGAGGGAGAAGGAGGAGGGGCGGACTAGTCAAACCTGACTAGTGGGCCACCTAGGACCCACTGTCAGTGACACCCCACGCCATCCACGTGTTTAAGTGAAGGCGTAAACTTCAGGAGTACGCCTCCTCTGTACCGAAAGCGTATTTCTATCTGAATCGTTTTCTTTTCTGTTTTATTTTTAAATAACAGATTTGACCGAATCTTTGACTGGCTATAACTTTTTAAATATAAGTCCAAATGAAATGATTCTTTTTCCTACCTTCCTCAAATTTGATCTAGTTTATTTTAAGATTTATTTGAAAAAATTTCAAACAACTTTTTGGTTCTGTTTTTGAAATGTGTGTTAATTCATATATTTTTTAAATAGGATTTTGGGGAGAGAGAAGAAACTTTCAAAAGTTTTGGAGAGCACCTCACCCCTCCACAACATTAAAGGCAAGCATTCTGAACCCCGGCATAATATTTTTGGTGTGATCGTTGATACATTTATAACACCACCGCATTTCGAAGGACTTGTTATTTCATGTGATATGATCATATGCATGGGTGCATGTTGTTGATTTCCATGCTGTTGGAAATGGATTCACTTGTGATGATAATCACCCTCATGTGCCTTGCATGCATACCGGCAGGAACCCGGGAAAACCTCGGCCTTGGGTAGGCATGAGTTTGTCGCCGGTCTCCGTCGGGACGGTTATGTCTGGTATGGCATGGTAAGGTGATATGAGCGGTGACTCTGTTGGATGAAATATATTCGTCATGCTAATCATGCAGGGAATACTTGAACCTCCTGAGTCGACCGTAGATCGAGTCTTGTTCCAGTAACCCCCATACTTGTTTCGTACTACCACTCGTCTCTACAGCAAGTAGAGTACGGTTCAGTAAGTTGTCAAACTCTTTCCAGCACACACCGTACAGAGAGGCCATGGTGGAAGATACCGGTTGTAGCTGGTTGGCAGGCCACCTGGTCCGGGGGCATGGGTGTTTCCGGTTGGGACCGAGAGGGGAGGCCACCCCTTAGAGCGCGCGATATAAATTTGATCCCATGCTACGCGAGGTTGTAGCCTCCCCACTTAGAGTTTGCTTAACAGGTGTCGTGGGTGATTCCAGACACGTGTGAGATAAGCTGGTGTGTGCAAGTTAGGTATGTTTTCAACAAAAAGACCGTAGACGGAATTAGTCCCGATGGACTAAAGAGATCCGTTACTCGTGGGTAAAGAGTACACCCTCTGCAAAGAATAAACCTATTCGAATAGCCGTGTCCATGGTTAAGGATTACAGTCTGGGATGGGTCAGGTGTCGGTCTTAGTGTCGGTCTTCGGAGGTGAAACTGTTAACCAGAAAATGGAATTACTACTCGTGACTTGTGATATCTATGATGATTATTATTATTGTTGACTAACCCATGATATTATTGTTATTATCGAGTATCTCTGGGATGGTTCTACCTCCAGGGATATTCATTATGATTGTTTCTTTTAAAGCCCTTTATGTGGCGTCGCTCAGACGCCCGACTGTGGCATTTCTTTTAAAGCCCTTTATGTGGCGTCGCTCAGACGCCCGACTGTGGCATTTTTTTTAAAGCCCTTTATGTGGCGTCGCTCAGACGCCCGACTGTGGCATTTCTTCTAAAGCCCTTTATGTGGCGTCGCTCAGACGCCCGACTGTGGCATTTCTTTTAAAGCCCTTTATGTGGCGTCGCTCAGACGCCCGACTGTGGCATTTCTTTTAAAGCCCTTTATGTGGCGTCGCTCAGACGCCCGACTGTGGCATTTCTTTTAAAGCCCTTTATGTGGCGTCGCTCAGACGCCCGACTGTGGCATTTCTTTTAAAGCCCTTTATGTGGTGTCGCTCAGACGCCCGACTGTGGCATTTCTTTTAAAGCCCTTTATGTGATGTCGCTCAGACGCCCGACTGTGGCATTGCTTGTTATTTATTTCATAAATTTTAATACTACTATGTATTGCATTTTTTTTATAAATAACCGCTTGCACGCATCAGTATTTTATTTACTATTTTTGACTGACGTCATGAGCATAAAAATATTTTTTAGCACATCATGGTTATATTATACCTGTGTTCATAATGTTTGCGAGTACATTCAAAGTACTCACTGGCTTGTCCCTGGCTATTGTCTTGGCCAGATTTTGCTCGCACGGAGAGGAGCGACGCGATGCCAGCCCCGGAACCCACTCAATGGAGATAGCAGCCTCGCGAAGATAGGAATTAACATGGTCAGCTGTTCCCGTGGGAAATGAAGTCCCATAGACACAGATGTTTCACAACCCGCTTCCGCCATCAACTACTAGAAACCATTTATTGTACTCACAGGCCAGAATGGTCTTGTACTACATATTTTGTATTTTGCTTGGAATTTCTGTATCAAGTTGGAGCCTCATCAGCTAACAGTAATCCTGGGGCTGATGAGCACGACGGTCTTTTCTGGAAATTTATTACCCGGAAAACCCGGTCGTGACACTTGGCCTGGCCAAAACAGACCTTTAGTACTGGTTGGTGGCTCCAACTGGTACTAAAGGTGCCTTGTATATATACAACACTTATGAAAAATTTCAGTTTTTCATCTCTTCCTCGGCTTCTTTCTCCTCTGCCCCGTTGCCGTCGCCCCTCGTCGCCGCCCCCCTCACCGCCCCTGTCGCCCTCGCCGCCTCTCCTCGTCGCTGCCCCTCGTCGCCGCCCCCGTCCCCGTCGCCGCGCCCCGCCCCGTTGCACTGCGCCGCATCCCGCCGTCCCCGCCCG
>NC_057813.1:692929469-692976655 GCF_018294505.1 Triticum aestivum
GAAATATTTATAGAAATGTTAGAATTTTTTTTGTTTTTTAGTTATAGAAATATTAGAAATGTTAGTTATATAGAAATGTTATAAATTTTTCCTATTTTTTAGTTATAGAAATATTAGAAATGTTAGTTATATAGAAATGTTATAAATTTTTTCTATTTTTTAGTTATAGAAATATTTATAGAAATGTTAGCAATTTTTCTGTTTTTTAGTTATAGAAATATTATAAATGTTATAGAAATGTTAGTTATATATATGGAAATGTTAGAAATTTTAGAATTAGTTTTAGTTAGATGAATTAGATTAATTAATGTCAAATTGTTAGAATTTGCATATAGAATTTTAGTTATCACAATCCAATCATTTAAAAAATGTTACTTTTTGCGGGCATGTAGTATTTGTTCTCGATGATATGCCCGGCCCGCATCTTCGTCGTCGACCCGTTCGCGACGATGTCATGCTTGAGAGGACCAATGTCCGGGACTGGGCTCCGCCGGGCTGGCACTGGGAGGTGCTACCTGGAGGGGCGCGCCGCTTGGTGAGGAATCCGGCCTCAGGTCCCGTCGTCGACCCTAATCTCCTTTGGCGACGTTCGCGTGGGCCACATTCGGTGCAGAGGCAGTCGGCCCCGCCGGAGGTGGTGCGTCGCCGTGTCAGGGAGGAAGACGAGCATGTCCATCACTACATGGCTGCTATGGACGACGTCAGGTTCTCCACTACTTGGCGGGTTCTTTGGGCAGATGACCGGAGATATGATCATGTGATGGTTCCTTCTCTTTGGGTGTCCACCGCCCGTGCCCCAGGAACCGCGAGTGGCGCCCTAGATTCTTCTGTAGTACTCGATCTTTATTAGGTACCTAGCCAGTGATGTATTCGATATATAATATTCGAGATTATATATATTATTCGAGACGATGATGTATTCGAGATTATTTATTAATCGAGACGATGCATATATTATGTACTATATGATTCAGTTTTTCCTTATTGATTGCATCCATGCATTGTAATTTGAATACTAAATTGTTTTATATTTCTTCTGTATTAGTTAAGTAAAAGATATGGCGGAGAATACTGGCAGAGACAGAGAAGAGGAATTGTTTGACATCATACGCAGCCTTCGCAGGCTAGATGATCTGAATGAAGCATATGATGGCTCCCAATATCTGAACAATACCGGAGAGGGTGATGAAAAGATATTCGATCTCGACGACCGAGCTGATGAAGGCATGAACTATGATTCTGATTATGATGACACAGACAATGTTTATGATGACACAGAGAATGCTGATCTTCAAATAACAAAGACTACCGGCGAGGTATATTTATATAAGCAGGCATCTAGTGATCATCACATGTTTTATTTTATTTGAAGATATATTAACGAATCGATCTTCCTTCTGTCAGCCCTCCGGATCGAGCAAATTTGCTTCTACAGATAGCAGGACAAAGCGAGGCCCGGGCAAAAAGTTGAAGGAGGGTGTAAAGTACAACATCGACTCCATCAAACCTAGTGGCGAACCCCGATCGCCTAAGAACATTGCAAACAAGTGGACTCGTTAGTGCGGAGTTCTTGTGAAGGACCTACTCCCGATCTCCATTCAAGAATGGAAAGAGCCAAAAACTAAACGTCCAGGTGTTACTTGGGTCGACGACAGAGCAAAAAAAAACCCTTTGGGATTCTCTGATCGGACATTTCACGCTACCAGATTATTTCACTAAAGCAGATGTGGACAAAGTCTTAAGGACGCTGCTCTTAAGAAGATGGCAATTGCATTCAACACCCACAAGAAAACTGTATGGGCCAACTACCTCGCTGCAGAAAGGAAGACTCCAGAATTCACGGGAACACTGGAGAAGCAAAGAGAACACTGGGACGATTTCGTGAAATTCAAGGATTCAGAATTATCTAAGGAACGGTCGATAAAAAACAAGGCCAATGCCGCAAAAAAGACGCAGTTCCATAGGCTGGGTCCAGGTGGCTACGCGGTGGGAATGCCTAAGTGGGATAAGTCTGAGCAAGAGATGGAGGATGCAGGGGTCACTCCGGTTACTAGGAGCTGGCCCCCCAGGTGCAGAACTTGGTTCTATGCGCATGGGGGGGCGTTCGACCCGAAGACAGGCCTAGTTTCACAGAAGGCAAGTCTAAAAGGAGCCGAACAAAAGATACTTGACGCAATAGAAGAAGCTCGAACGGGGTGTTCACGCCCAACAGAGAGCACGACGAGCTTACGCGCGCCCTGGGAAATCCTGAACACCCGGGAAGAACACGAGGAAAGGGCGTTATTCCCTGGTATGAGGGCTTTTTGGACTGGAACAACGACTACAGGTCCCGTGCAAGAAAGAAGATGGAGGAGGAGAAGAAGAGTAAGCTGGAGGAGGAGCAGAGGAAGCAGGACGCAGAACGCCTTCAAGGCCTAGAAGCAAGGCACGCGGACTTGGCACTCAAATTCCAGCAGTAGCAGCAGCAGCAGATCGACTCACTTAGCCAGGAAAGGGGGTCTCAGCAACGGCAGCAGCAAGCAGATGATCGTCCATCACTGGATAGCACCATCCCATCCATGCCGAGAAGCAGCGTTGGTTCTGCCCCAGGCGACACACTGCTGGATACATACCATGTGGATGACATCATAGAGAATACTAACTGCGAGCTACACTCCAAAATGAAGAACATATCCATGAAGGTGGCGGACGGCGCTACTTTCACAATTACCCCCGAAGCAACCTTCAATTGCATCTCGATTCCAGAGGGCTATGCTCGTGTCATGGTTGATGAAGTGGTGGAGCCATATTCGATGCTAGCACTTGACATTGCTGGAGGTGACGGCGAGCGCACACTGGGAGAGGCCATACATTGTATCATACTATGGAGAAAGGATTGCATCATCTTTCCAAGTCCACCAACACCGCATCGTCTGCCGACTCCTCCTCGAAGTCCGCCACCGAGTCAGCAGACTCCCGCTCCTCCAAGTCCACAAACGCGTGAGCCGACTCCACCTCGAAGTATGCCACCGAGTCAGTAGACTCCCGCTCCTCCAAGTCCACGAACGCATGAGCCGACTCCTCCTCGAAGTCCGCCACCTCCTCCAAGTCCCCGAACGCGTGAACAGACTCCTGCTTCAAGTCCGGCACAGCGTCAGGCCACTCCTCTGGTTTCAAGTCCGACACAAAGTCAGGCCACTCCTCCTGCTTCAAGTCTGGCACAGCGTCAGCCACGTCAGCCGTCTCCGCCGTCTCAGCAGTCGCAGAAGAGACACGCCGCAGCTATGGTGCGTAGTGGTACGAGTCGAGGTAGTACAGGAAGTACAGGCGGAGACAAGCGATATAAATATGGTCCAAGCCTCGCTCCTCTTCCTTAGAGGCCTTACGACATGACTGAGGAGCAAAACGCAGCCATAGTGCAGGCCCAAGTGGACGCCCATTTTGGACTGAAACCGGCACCGCCGCTAAAGGAGAACGTGCCTGAGAAAACGATTGACCACTTCATTCATATGGCTAGAGCACCAGCTCCCAAGCCTGTTGACTTAGACTATGAGCGCCAAATCAGGAAGCTACATCGAGCACGGCTACAGAAGGAAGCGAGCTCGAGCTCGAGCCAACAAGCAGCTGGCAAAAATGCGGGAAAACCGTTCCCCAGCTGGGAGAACAGGCGGCGCAATCGATCCCCCCGCTTGTTATGCCAACAACACATGAGAGGAGTACGCGCGCCCAATATTATTGTGGGCAAACCGTTAGCGTTCCCCAGCTGGGCGATGTGGTAATAACGGAGGAGCATATAATGCAGGCTGAAATGCTCAAGATCTCTGTTGGACAACTCCTCTAAATCGAGTCCATGTCTCCGCTTAGAGAATCGGAAATAAAACGGAGATATGTCCGGCGCCAACCTTTGGTCGAGCCAGAAAAGGTCAAGAACCTCCCAACAAGAATGTATGAATTGCATCAATGGTACATGAACATTACCAAGATTTCCAATCGAGAGTCCCTCATGGTGAATGTCAAGCATGAGCATTACTTCCATGAGAAAGCTCTGTCCGTTGAGTATTCAGAACTATTTCAATTATACAATCAAGACGCACTCGACAAGTCTATTGTCAGTTGCTATTGTCTGTAAGTGATTTTTTTCTGTAATTTAAGTCTCAAGTTAGCTATGTAGTGATAATTTTGATCAATCATTACATGTAATTATCCTCACTATATTCTTTTCTGTGGTATTATATGCAGGATGAAGATGTATGAAATGAAAAAATATGGACACTATGGCATTGGGTTCATTGACCCAATTACCATTAATGAGTACATATGGAATCTTCTAATTTATCAAGCAAGTGTAGAGGAAAGCATGCTAGAGTTCTTGAAGCGCCTCAATACCAACGAAGATATACTACTTCCTTACAACTTCATGTGAGTCACACTGTCTTGTAATACAAATTCTGTTTTTGCTTACTAGCTAGCTAGATGTTAATAATTAAGTGCATACGGTTTATGGTAGTTGATTAATTTTATGCACATGCCCGCTTAATTAAGACAAGCAAACGTGTGCGCATGCAGTTTCCACTGGATCTTGTTAGACATTAAAGTTGACAAAGGAACAGTTGAAGTACTGGACTCACTACTTAAAGAAGATAAAGACTACACCATCATGAAGGGGATAGTCAACAGGTAATTTCAATCATTATTAACTATATCTCGGCCTATTATTAGTTCGTCATTTCCTGATATGAGCTATTTAACCCCTTTATTAATTTTCTTTGCCGGCGGGCAGGGCTTGGGCAAAGTTCATCAAGGTGACTCCAGGCAAATGGGCAAAAAAGTTGTTTTGGCATCGACCAAAGGTAAGTAATTAAGTAGTACTAGCTAGCTACCATCTCTTTAATTCTTGTTTCAATACCATTAATTAATTATCATGCTTGATTAATCATTATCTGATTCAATTCCATTCTTGTAAAGGCCCTGAAGCAGGCGCCGGCGAATGATCTGTGTGCATTCTACGTTTGCGAGAACATTCGCATGATGGCGTCCGAAAGGAGCAGATCTGAAAGACAGGACTGGGTACGTTTGTCAGAACACTATTCACACCATTATCGATATCTAGTCACACAACAAATACACATGCATATTGATCTCCTTCTTAATAGTTCAGAAAGGTGCGGGATAAGCTACTACCAGCGGACCACATACTAGCACTTCAAGAGGAAATAGCCGGATTTTTGCTCGACCAGATTATAGATCCCAAAGAAGAATACTATTACCCGCTACCGCCCCCATGAACCACTTGTCATTGTGCTCCGAAGGCACCAAGGCAACATGTAGGAGAAATTGTATGTGTATATACATGTGTATGTGTGAATAATTAATGGTGTTGGTTGTGAGACATTCGATGATATATATTTATATATATATGCGGTTCTACGTACGAGAAAATCTATTTATATATATGCATAACGCGTACAATTTGCAGTATCATGAAATACCAGCAAACAAAAAAGAATTAAATGGAAAATAAAGCCAACCCCCCCCCCCAAAACATTTAGTACCGGTTGGTGTTACCAACCGGTACTAATGTCCTACACGCACCCGGGCCTGGCTCGTGCCACATGGTGACACTTTAGCGCCGGTTCGTGACGAACCGGTACTAAAGGGGGGGGGCTTTAGTCCCCACTCTTTAGTGCCGGTTACCGAACCGGCACTAAAGGCCGTTACGAACCGGCACTAAAGGCCGATTCTGCACTAGTGGGAGGAGGGGTGTAGGAAGAGAGAGGGTCGAGAGATTGTCCCTCCATGAATGCCTTCTCTCCTTACTAGACTTGTGAGGCATCGCCTCGACAAAGAAACAAGGGAGAGATGTCCCCCTCATAGCCCCTGCGTCAGCGCGCACGTGCTCCAGCTCCGGCCCTGACATGCAGTGAAGGAAATTTCGGTCTGAGATGCAACGTCTTCCGTCAGATACATCACCTGGCCCAGCCTCGTCGACGCGCCAAGCACGTCTGTAGAACGACAAAGTTGTGATCGGAGCACAGATTAGCTTCACGATATCAAGACGGCCGCAAAAGAAATACAAATACCTGTGATCTGCGAACAAAAGTTAGACGTCAAAGTTGAGAGCGCGGCCGCGATGGCCGGCATCCTCGTACTTGCGTCCGCTCTCGCGCGAGGCGTCGCCGTCATCGAAGCAGCAGGCCACCATTGACTCCGGCAGTTGCGCTACCGCATCTGCGTTTAGCCAAGCGTGTGCAAGATCGCGGTGCTGCAGCACAACCTCGTCCAGTCCAGTCGGCGGTCCATGTCGCCGCACCTCCGCATGTGCTCTGGCGGTTGTCAGCGACTGACAATCGTACACACCCGTCGTGCTGTCGCCGCCGTTCGTCGAGTCGCCATGGAAGGCCACGGATAGTAGGATCCTTCGACTGCATGAACCGAAGCACGAACATCACGCACAGGCACAGACAGCCAAATCGCAGGCGACACACCGCGAACTCCTCTAGGCCGGGCAGCGCCGCAATCACATGTGAGTTGTGCCGACGCCCACCAGAACGGGCCACGTGCACCACTGCGACACACTATGTGAGCCCATCCATGGCCTTGTGCTCCCGCCACAGTGTCGCCCATGCGGCCGTGCCCCGCGCTGGTCGTCACCCTAGCTGGGGAGCGCGAGCTCTGATGCCACGCCGCGCGCCACCGGGAGCTCACCAACCGCTGTCCGCCAGCGCCACCACTTCAGACCACACAGGCCGGAGGCCTCCCGCAACTGCAACCTCCATTCGTTGTTGCGCCTGCAGCTAGCGACGTGCCTCCTGCCCCAGATCGACGCCCAGGCATAGAAGAAGACGCACACAATATAAAGAAGGGAAGAGGGCCTCGCCGGTGAAACTCACCTCGCAAAGACCTCCGCTCCGAAGGCCTCCCCGAGAAGACAGGCAAGAATGTGAGACCGGAACACCTTTCGAAGGTACACGCCGGTCCGGCAGAACACCGGAAGCAGTAGCACGGCCCGAACCACCGCGCCGGCCAACTACAGCCCACCGCTAGCGAGGAGGCCGACCGGGACGACACGGTCGATTACGACCGGACGAAGAGGCGGCCATGGAATTAATGTATCAGACACCGATGAAGACCTGACGCAACAATATGGCAAGGAAGGCCCTATTTATAGCCCCACGCCGTAGCATGGTACGTATAAGTCTAACATGGGAAGGATGACAGCAGTAGACGGCAAGTATTCCAGAACACGCTATAATAGCGGCACCGACAAGGAAGAATGGCAGGCTCTTAAATCGACCATAAAAGCGGCAGCGATGGAACCCAACAGTAAGCTCTGGACAGGACGATCGAAACGACACCACAGTTGCTGGGAATAGGATGGCACCGCGTAGACAGAGAACCGATCAAGCCAATAAGGACACGTACGCAGAGCAGAAGCCAATGGAAACCCGCAGAAGCACCGGACCATAGAAAAACTCTTGGGCTGCGAAGTCAACCAAACTGGCTGGCCCACATACAACCTAAAACGCTAGACGAACCAATGAAAGAGCTACACACGTTAAGAAAATTTTAAACGAAAACGTAGGGACACCAGACGACATGTACACGGCCATATACTAAAAAAAATAGCACATGGCATGTTCAAACTTACCCAGGGGTCATTTTCATCCAAGTGGTTGAATCTCAGGGCAAAAACATTGCCTGGATTAGAGGCTTGGGTATGCCCGTGCGTTGCAATGAGAGAAAAAAATAGTATGCATTTAAAGTTGATGAGAATTATATGCGCAAGCAAAACCTTTTGTGTACGTGAAAAGGGATTATTTAGCTTCTCGATTTTGCTGGGGGTGAAGTAATCGATCCGCTATTTTTCCATCCATTAGTCGAGGGCATTTAAGAGTTTTGTTACGTCATTGTACGCCACAGAAGGCCCATAAATTATTCAATCTACTTTTCCGTTCAATCGAGGAGATTTTAAGGTGTGGATTTTGTAATATTGCAGGAAACATGAACCATTTTTAAAATCATGAATAGTTTTTTAAAAAAATTGCAATTTCAGAAAAATGCGAACAAAATTTGAAACAGGAACAACTTTCAGCATACACGAACATATTTTGAAAACACCAATTTTTTTTGAAAAACATGAACATTATTTCAATTTGTAAACATTTTCTTAGAATGAGAACACGTGTTGAAAATTCATAACATTTTTTAAAAATGTGTATCATTTATACACGAATATTAATTTGAATTATGAAATTTCACTAAAACAAGAATATTTTTGGAATCTGGAGCATTTTTTTAAAATTCCATTTTGTTTTTAGAAATCTTGAACAATTTTGAAAAACAATAAATAATTATGAAAAAATGGGAAACTTTTTTGAAGTTCTGAATATTTTTCACAATAGCAACAAAATTTTGTTATCCCGAACATTTTCTAAAAATTTGATTTTTTTTTTAATTCTGAAGGTTTTTTGAGATTTTTGAAATTATGAAATAAATTCTATAAGAAAACAAACTTGGAAAGGAATAAAGAGATAGGGGGAAGAGAGAAAAATTAAAAGTAAAACACATATAAGAAAAAAAATTGGCCAGCTCATTATTGGTTGTCTTGCATGAAGTTCCAACTATTTGTCGCCCCGCGCAGAAAATAGAATTTTTCCAGCTGCGTGGGCAGAAAAAAATGGGCTCACTTCTTCATTATCTTCACGTCATTATTATGTTCCCTTTCTTTGGCCCATGGCATTTTTGTTCATAGTATGGCAAAACATTGGGCTCTATTAGTCACAGCCAAAAAATGGCTTTTATTAGCGAAAGCAGAAAACTAGGCTTTATTTTTGGTTTTTTCATCATAGCAAATAGGATTATACGTTCTCTGCGAGTGTTCGGGCTTGGGGATTCCTGGGCCGAACAAATTTGCTCGATCAATCTCCCCTCCGGTACCGAACGAGTCGTTCGGTCTGGGAGTCTTCCAGACCAGACGGTCGGAAGTTATCGGTGTCCAACAGGAAACCAATTTGTTGATTTGTTTGGACGGTTTCCCTGAATAAGGGTCCGAATTCTCTTCTTACTGTTGCCAGGTAAGAGGAAGGATTTGCACTTCGAACCACCAATGAAGCTACGTGATTTGCTCGGCTTATGTGATCTGGGATGGGGTCCACCGGCAGAACATCTAAAAGTACACACAAGTCATAGTTAATATTTTGTACAGATTATATTGCTAGACTATAAAGCATATAATCTAATATTTAAATATAGTGTCTAGACATCTTTTTTTATGTTTACTTGTGATTTTTGGTTAGGGTAGGCTTGCTTTTCAAGCCGGACTAGATGGCCCGGCTGCTATATAAAGCCACAATCGGTTGCTGTAATATGAGGTTATTTTTCTAGGTACAGAGAACATATGTATCAACTATTAAGCGACCCTCTTTGAGCGTCGTCATTATGTTGTGTGTGTGAATTTTCTGTGTGAAAGTTGTACTTGGCTCGAGGTCCGTCATCACCGACGGCTTACGTGTTGGTTACGTCTACTATGTCGCCAGGTTCCTCGTGTGTCGAGGGATTGTCCGTTGGTCGTTGTCACCCTACTTCAGGTTACGCGTACTGCTCGTGTAATTGAATGTTTTTTTATCGGTGGATATTGAAGTTTATTGCATCTTAAAAGATCGAGCCAAATCAATGGCGCGTGCGAGGCCATGCCTACATCACGGACCGGTGGGTGGTTGGGCTTTACTACGCTGCAGAGGTGTGGGTCCAAGCTGTGCATGTTGGGGGACGCGCCAGCCCCAGTTCCTTAGTATAAGAGACAAGCTGCCCTCCACAGGCAAAAATCCAAACCAAGAACTGGCTTCCTGTTCTTCCGTCCGCACACCTCAAACAAAAACTAGCAGTGCAGCCAGGGACGGGGGTAGTGCAATGATTAAGGATGAAGCATATTTACGTTCTGAATTATTTTCATCTGAGTAAAGATGACCTGGAGGCCAAGGCATTATTTGTCATTACGTGCAGGCATGCCGCAGCATGGTGCAATTATCAGAGTAAGATGAGATAGACTATGCTCACATTTGTTAATCAGAAAATTTTACATGGGCCAGTTATAGGAGCACGCCTGGAACTGGGCGGATGCATTCGTTCCATGCTAAAAGGAACCGGTACATGCACATATTGTATATATGGTACATGCACGTATAGTGGTAAAGAGGGTCTATCTTTATTGTATTGAAAAGAGTCAGCCAAGGATTAGTAAATCTTCAAGCAAGTTACTTCTGTTAGTTGGAGATAAATAGGAAACCAATTTGTTGATTTGTTTGGACGATTTCTCAGAATAAGGGTACGAATTCTCTTCTTACTACTGCGAGGTAAGAGGAAGGATCTGCACTTTGAACCACCAATGAAGCTATGTGATTTGCTCGGCTTATGTGATCTGGGATGAGGTCCACCGGCAGAACAGCTAAAAGTACACACAAGTTATAGTTAATATTTTGTACTGATTATATTGCTAGACTATAAAGCATATAATCTAATATTTAAATATAGTGTCTAGATATCTTATCTTATGTTTACTTGTGAGTTTGGTTAGGGTAGGCTTGCTTTTCAAGCCGGACTAGATGGCCCGATTGCTATATAAAGCAACAGTATGTTGCTGTAAAATGAGGTTATTTTTCTACCGTTTACGGAATCAATAAGTCCCAAATGTGCCACGTTTTCTCTTCTCGTCCCGAACACACTGATTGTTGTTGGTTTGTGCGCATCAATCTCTGCGTATTTTTTGTTCCATGTCAGCGTGTGAAACCGTTCGGGATTTTCTTCGTTCCTCGCGAACGAAGAGTCGTCCTTATCCTTCCCTTTCCCTTCCCTCTCCTTTCGCCCCGCACCCCACTCTTCTTCTATCTCATTCCCTCCAGCACTCTCTCCTGTCGGTGAGTTTTCTGGCGAGCAGCGGCGGAAGCGCGAAGAGCGCGAGCAGATCTGCAGAGTGGGGCGAGCGTGCGGCATGATGGGCTCCGGGGAGGCGCAATACCTGGGGAGATGAGCAGGCCTCGATGTGTGGGGGAGGGGGTGTTGGAAATATGCCCTAGAGGCAATAATAAAATGGTTATTATTATGTTTCCTTGTTCATTATAATTGTCTATTGTTCATGCTATAATGGTATTAACTGGAAACCGTAATACATGTGTGAATACATAGACCACAACATGTCCCTAGTGAGCCTCTAGTTGACTAGCTCGTTGATCAATAGATGGTTATGGTTTCCTGACCATGGACATTGGATGTCATTGATAACGGGATCACATCATTAGGAGAATGATGTGATGGACAAGACCCAATCCTAAGCATAGCAGAAGATAGTGTAGTTCGTTTGCTAAGAGCTTTTCTAATGTCAAGTATCATTTCCTTAGACCACGAGATTGTGCAACTCCCGGATACCGTAGGAATGCTTTGGGTGTACCAAATGTCATAGCGTAACTGGGTGGCTATAAAGGTGCACTATAGGTATCTCCGAAAGTGTCTGTTGGGTTGGCACGAATCGAGACTGGGATTTGTCACTCCGATGACGGAGAGGTATCTCTGGGCCCACTCGGTAATGCATCATCATTATGAGCTCAATGTGACTAAGTAGTTGGTCACGGGATCATGCATTACGAAACGAGTAAAGTGACTTGCCGGTAACGAGATTGAACGAGGTATTGGGATACCGGCGATCGAATCTCGGGCAAGTAACGTACCGATTGACAAAAGGAATTGTATACAGGATTGCTTGAATCCTTGACATTGTGGTTCATCCGATGAGATCATCGTGGAACATGTGGGAGCCAACATGGATATCCAGATCATGTTGTTGGTTATTGGCCAGAGAGCTGTCTCGGTCATGTCTGTATGATTCCCGAACCCGTAGGGTCTACACACTTAAGGTTCGGTGACGCTAGAGTTGTTATGGGAATTAGTGTGCAATTACCAAATGTTGTTCGGAGTCCCGGATGAGATCACGGACGTCACGAGGAGTTCCGGAATGGTCCGGAGGTAAAGATTTATATATGGGAAGTCCTATTTTGGCAACCGCAAAATGTTCGGGATTTTTCGGTATTGTACCGGGAAGGTTCTAGAAGGTTCCGAAGTGGGGCCCACCTGCATGGGGGGACCCACATGAACGTGGGTAGTGGGGGCAAGGCCCCACACCCCTGCTCAAGGCGCACCAAGATCCCCCCTTATAAGGAATAAGATCATATCCCGAAGGGATAAGATCAAGATCCCTAAAAAGGGGGGATAACAATCGGTGGGGAAGAAAATGATGGGATTTCTTTCCTCCCACCTTTGCCAACGCCCCAATGGACTTGGAGGGCAAGAAACCAGCCCCCTCCACCCCTATATATAGTGGGGAGGTGCATGGGAGCTTCGACCCTTGCCCCTGGCGCAGCCCTCCCCCTCTCCAACTCCACCTCCTCCTCGGTAGTGCTTGGCGAAGCCCTGCCAGAGAACTGCAAGCTCCACCACCACGCCGTCGTGCTGCTAGAGCTCTCCCTCAACTTCTCCTCTCCCCTTGCTGGATCAAGAAGGAGGAGACGTCCCCGGGCTGTACGTGTGTTGAACACGGAGGCGCCGTCCGTTCGGCGTTAGATCGGATCTTCCGGGATTTGAATCGCCGCGAGTACGACTCCCTCATCCGCGTTCTTGTAACGCTTCCACATCGCGATCTTAAAGAGTATGAAGATGCACTCATCCTCTCCCTCTCTTGTTGCTAGAATCTCCATAGATTGATCTTGGTGATGCGTAGAAAATTTTGAATTTCTGCTACGTTCCCCAACAATGGCATCATGAGCTAGGTCTATTGCGTAGATTCTATGCACGAGTAGAAACAAGTAGTTGTGGGCGTTGGTTTGTTCAATATTATTACCGTTACTAGTCTTATCTTGATTTGGCGGCATCGTGGGATGAAGCGGCCCGGATCGACCTTACACGTACTCTTACGTGAGACAGGTTCCACCGACTGACATGCACTTGTTGCATACAGGTGGCTAGCGAGTGCCAGTCTCTCCCACTTTAGTTGTATCGGATTCGATGAAAAGGGTCCTTATGAAGGGTAAATAGCAATTGGCATATCACCATTGTGGCTTTGCGTAGGTAAGAAACGTTCTTGCAAGAAACCCGTAGCAGCCACGTAAAACATGCAACAACAATTAGAGGACGTCTAACTTGTTTTTGCAGCATATGCCATGTGATGTGATATGGCCAAGAAGGATGTGATGAATGAAATATATGTGATGTATGAGATTGATCATATTCTTGTAATGGGAATCACGACTTGCATGTCAATGAGTATGACAACCGGCAGGAGCCATAGGAGTTGTCTTTATTTATTGTATGACCTACGTGTCACTGGATAACGCCGTGTAATTACTTTACTTCATTGCTAAACCGTTAGCCATAGTAGTAGAAGCAATAGTTCGCGAGACAACTTCATGGAGACACGATGATGGAGATCATTGTGTCATGCCGGTGACGATGATGATCATGGCGCCCTGAAGATGGAGATCAAAAAGGAGCAAAATGATATTGGCCATATCATGTCACTATTTGATTGCATGTGATGTTTATCATGTTTTTGCATCTTATTTTCTTAGAAAGACGGTAGTAAATAAGATGATCCCTCATAATAATTTCAAGAAAGTGTTCCCCCTAACTGTGCGCCGTTGCGAAAATTCGTTGTTTTGAAGCACCACGTGATGATCGGGTGTGATAGATTCTAACGTTCACATACAATGGGTGTAAACCAGATTTACACATGCAAAACACTTAGGTTGACTTGACGAGCCTAGCATGTACAGACATGGCCTCGGAACACAAGAGACCGAAAGGTCGAACATGAGTCGTATAGACGATACGATCAACATGAAGATGTTCACTAATGATGACTAGCCCGTCTCACGTGATGATCGGACACGTCCTAGTTGACTCGGATCATGTATCACTTAGATGACTAGAGGGATGTCTATCTAAGTGGGAGTTCATTAAATAATCAGATGAACTTAATTATCATGAACATAGTGAAAACGTCTTTTCAAATTATGTCGTAGCTTATGCTTTAGTTCTACTGTTTAAGATATGTTCCTAGAGAAAATTTAGTTGAAAGTTGATAGTAGCAATTATGCGGACTGGGTCCGTAAACTGAGGATTGTCCTCATTGCTGCGTAGAAGGCTTATGTCCTTAATGCACCGCTTGGTGTGCTGAACCTCAAACGTCATCTGTGGATGTTGCAAACATCTGACATACACATTTTGATGACTACGTGATAGTTTAGTAATGTTAAACGGTTTAGAATTGAGGCGCCGAAGACGATTTCTGAAACGTCGCGGAACATAGGGGATGTTCCAAGGGCTGAAGTTGGGATTTTAGGCTAGTGCCCATGTCAAGAGGTATGAGACCTCTGACGAGTTTCTTAGCCTACAAACTAAGGGAGAAAAGCTCAATCGATGAGCTTGTACTCAGATTGTCTGGGTACAACAATCACTTGAATCGAGTGGGAGTTAATCTTCTAGATAAGATAGTGATGTTTCTCCCAAGTCATTGCCACCAAGCTACTAGAGCTTCGTGATGAACTATAACATATCAGGGATAGATATGATGATCCTTGAAATATTCGCGATGTTTGACACCGCGAAAGTAGAAATCGAGTAGGAGCATCAATTGTTGATGGTTAGTAAAACCACTAGTTTCAAGAAAGGGCAAGGGCAAGAAGGGATACTTCATGAAACAGCAAATCAGTTGCTGCTCTAGTGAAGAAACCTAGGGTTGAACCCAAACCCGAGACTAAGTACTTCTGTAATGAGGGGAACGGTCACTGAAGCAGAACTACCCTAGATACTTGGTAGATAAGAAGACTGGCAAGGTCGACGGAAGTATATTGGATATACATTATATTAATGTGTACTTTACTAGTACTTCTAGTAGCACCAGGGTATTAGATACCGGTTCGGTTGCTAAGTGTTAGTAACTCGAAATAAAAGTTGCGGAATAAACGGAGACTAGCTAAAGGTGAGATGATGATATGTGTTGGAAGTGTTTCCAAGGTTGATGTGATCAAGCATCGCATACTCCCTCTACCATCGAGATTGGTGTTAAACCTAAATAATTATTATTTGTGTTGAGCACAGACATGATTGGATTATGTTTATCGCAATACGGTTATTCAAATAAACAGAGTAACCATTATTCCCCTTAAATGAATAACCGTATTGAATCTCGATCGCAGTGATACACATGTTCATGCCAAAAGATATAAGATAGTAATGATAGTACCACCTACTTGTGGCACTGCCATTTGAGTCATACTGATATAAAACGCATGAAGAAGCTCCATGTTGATGGATCTTTGGACTCACTCGTTTTTGAAAAGTTTGAGACATGCGAACCATGTCTATTGGTATGTACGCATGAAGAAACTCCATGCAGATGGATCATTTGGACTCACTTGGTTTTGAATCACTTGATACATGCAAATCATACCACATGGGCAAGATGACTGAAAGACCTCGTTTTCAGTGAGATGGAACAAGAAAGCAACTTGTTGGAAGTAATACATTTTGATGTGTGCAGCCCAAAGAGTGCTGAGGCACGCAGTGGATATCATTATGTTCTTACTTCACAGATGATTTGAGTAGATGCTAAGTATATTTACTTGATGAAACACAAGTCTGAATTATTGAAAGGTTCAAGTAATTTCAGAATGAAGTTGAAGATTGTCGTGACAAGAGGATAAAATGTCTATGATATGATCATAGATATGAATATCTGAGTTACGAGTTTGGCACACAATTAAGACATTGTGGAAATTGTTTCACAACTAATACCGCCTAGAACACCATAGTGTGATGGTGTGTCCGAACATCATAACTGCACCCTATTGGATATGGTGCATACCATGATGTCTCTTATCGAATTAACACTATCGTTTATGGGTTAGTCATTAGAGACAACCACATTCACTTTAATAGGGCACCACACAATTCCATTGAGATGACACCGTATGAACTGTGGTTTAGAGAAACCTAAGCTGTCATTTCTTAAAAGGTTTGGGGTTGAAAAAGGTATTAGCCTGATAAGATCGAACCCAAAGCGGATAAATGCATCTTCATAGGACACCCAAAACAGTTGGGTATACCTCCTATTTTAGATCCGGAAGAAAAAGTGATTGTTTCTAAAAACGGCTCCTTTCTCGAGGAAAAGTTTCTCTCAAAAGAATTGAGTGGGAGGATGGTGGAGACTTGACAAGGTTATTAAACCGTTACTTCAACTAGTGTGTAGCAGGCCATAGGAAGTTGTTCCTATAGCGCCTACACCAATTGAAGTGGAAGTTGATGATATTGATCATTAAACTTCGG
The DNA here is from genome assembly GCF_018294505.1 of Triticum aestivum. NCBI lineage: Eukaryota > Viridiplantae > Streptophyta > Magnoliopsida > Poales > Poaceae > Triticum > Triticum aestivum. Next base: position 692,945,820 of record NC_057813.1, read on the forward strand.
ATCAAGTCACTACTAAAACTCGTAGGTCGACAAGGATACGTACTACTCCAGAGTGGTATGTAATCCTGTCTTGGAGGTCATGTTGCTAGACAACAATGAACCTACGAGCTATGGAGAAGCGATGGTGGGCCTGGATTCCGACGAATGGCTCGAGGCCATAAAATCCGAGAGAGGATCCATGTATGAAAATAAAGTATAGACTTTGGAAGAACTACTTGATGGTCGTAAGGCTGTTGGGTACAGATGGATTTTAAAAGGAAGACGGACAATGATGGTAAGTATCAACATTAAGAAAGCTCGACTTGTTGTTAAGATGTTTTCCAACAAGTTCAAGGAGTTGACTGCGATGAGACTTTATCATTCATAGCGATGCTAAGAGTCTGTTGGATTTATATTAGCAGTTACTGCATTATTTATGAACTCTTGCAGATAGGATGTCAAAACATTGTTTCCTCGACGATTTTTTTGAGGAAAGGTTGTATGTGATACAACCAGAAGGTTTTGACAATCCTGAAAGATGCTAACAAGTATGCAAAGCTCCAGCAATCCTTCTAAGGACTGGAGTAAGCATCTCGGAGTTGGAATATACGCTTTGATGAGATGATCAAAGATTTTGGGTTTATACAAAGTTTATGAGAAACTTGTACTTCCAAAGAAGTGAGTGGGAGCAATATAGAATTTCTGATGAATATAAGTTGTTGACATATTGTTGACCAGAATAATGTAGAGTTTTTGGAAAGCATATAGGGTTATTTGAAAAGTGTTTTTCAATGGAAAACCTGGATTAAGCTACTTGAACATTAAGCATCAAGATCTATAAGGATAGATCAAAATCGCTTAATAGTACTTTCAAACGAACACATACCGTGACAAGATTTTGAAGGAGTTCAAAATAGATCAGCAAAGAAGGAGTTCTTGGTTGTGTTAGTATTCAGTAAGACTCAAGACCTGACCAAGGCAGAAGAGAGAGAAAGGACGAAGGTCGTCCCCTATACTTTAGACGTAGGCTCTAAAGTATGCTATGCTGTGTACCGCACCTGAAGTGTGCCTTGCCATGACTCAATCAAGGGGTACAAGTGTGATCCAGGAATGGATCACATGACAGTGGTCAAACTTATCCTCAGTAACTAGTTGACTAAGGAATTTTCTCGATTATGGAGGTGGTAAAAGAGTTCGTCGTAAAGGGTTACGTCGATGCAAACTTTGACACAAATCCGGATGACTCTGAGTAGTAAAACGGATTCGTATAGTAGAGCAGTTGTTTGGAATAGCTCCAAGTAGCGCGTGGAAGCTGCATCTACAAGATGACATAGAGATTTGTAAAGCACACACGGATCTGAAAGGTTCAGACCTGTTGACTAATAAACCTCTCTCACAAACGAGATATGATCAAACACCATGGGTGTTGGATTCATTACAATCACATAATGATGTGAACTAGATTATTGACTCTAGTGCAAGTGGGAGGCTATTGGAAATATGCCCTAGAGGCAATAATAAAACGGTTATTATTATATTTCCTTGTTCATTATAATTGTCTATTGTTCATGCTATAATTGTATTAACTGGAAACCGTAATACATGTGTGAATACATAGACCACAACATGTCCCTAGTGAGCCTCTAGTTGACTAGCTCGTTGATCAATAGATGGTTATGGTTTCCTGACCATGGACATTGGATGTCATTGATAACGGGATCACATCATTAGGAGAATGATGTGATGGACAAGACCCAATCCTAAGCATAGCACAAGATCGTGTAGTTCGTTTGCTAAGAGCTTTTCTAATGTCAAGTATCATTTCCTTAGACCATGAGATTGTGCAACTCCCGGATACCGTAGGAATGCTTTGGGTGTACCAAACATCACAACATAACTGGGTGGCTATAAAGGTGCACTACAGGTATCTCCGAAAGTGTCTGTTGGGTTGGCACGAATCGAGACTGGGATTTGTCACTCCGATGACGGAGAGGTATCTCTGGGCCCACTCGGTAATGCGTCATCATTATGTGCTCAATGTGACTAAGTAGTTGGTCACCGGACCATGCATTATGGAATGAGTATAGTGACTTGACGGTAACGAGATTGAACGAGGTATTGGGATACCGGCGATCGAATCTTGGGCAAGTAACGTACTGATTGACAAAGGGAATTGTATACAGGATTGCTTGAATCCTTGACATCGTGGTTCATACGATGAGATCATCGTGGAACATGTGGGAGCCAACATGGGTATCCAGATCCTGCTGTTGGTTATTGGCCAGAGAGCTATCTCGGTCATGTCTGCATGATTCCCGAAACCGTAGGGTCTACACACTTAAGGTTCGGTGACGCTAGAGTTGTTATGGGAATTAGTGTGCAATTACCAAATGTTGTTCGGAGTCTCGGATGAGATCCCGGACGTCACGAGGAGTTCCGGAATGGTCCGGAGGTAAATATTTATATATGGGAAGTCCTATTTTGGCCACCGGAAAATATTCAGGATTTTTCGGTATTGTACCGGGAAGGTTCTAGAAGGTTCTGGAGTGGGGCCCACCTTCATGGGGGGACCCACATGAACGTGGGTAGTGGGGGCAAGGCCCCACACCCCTGGTCAAGGCGCACCAAGATCTCCCCTTAGAAGGAATAAGATCATATCCCGAAGGGATAAGATCAAGATCCCTAAAAAGGGGGGATAACAATCGGTGGGGAAGGAAATGATGGGATTTCTTTCCTTCCACCTTTGCCAACGCCCCAATGGACTTGCAGGGCAAGAAACCAGCCCCCTCCACCCCTATATATAGTGGGGAGGCGCATGGGAGCTTCGACCCTTGCCCCTGGCGCAGCCCTCCCCCTCTCCAACTCCACCTCCTCCTCGGTAGTGCTTGGCGAAGCCCTGCCGGAGAACTGCAAGCTCCACCACCACGCCGTCGTGCTGCCTGATCTCTCCCTCAACTTCTCCTCTCCCCTTGCTGGATCAAGAAGGAGGAGACGTCCCCGGGCTGTACGTGTGTTGAACGCGGAGGCGCCGTCCGTTCGACGTTAGATCGGATCTTCCGTGATTTGAATCGCCACGAGTACGACTCCCTCATTCACGTTCTTGTAACGCTTCCGCATTGCGATCTTCAAGGGTATGAAGATGCACTTATCCTCTCCCTCTCTTGTTGCTAGAATCTCCATAGATTGATCTTGGTGATGCATAGAAAATTTTGAATTTCTGCTACGTTCCCCAACAGGGGGTGGGTAGGAGGACAGCGGCTGCCGACGGGCGCGGAAGCGCCATACTAGGATTCTAGGTGTGGCGGCCGTGGAGGAGGGCAACAACTACCGACGGTCGCGTCGGCGCCGCTCCAGGGGATGATGTGCAGTGGCCATGGAGGGGGGTATCGGCTGCCGACGCTCGCGTCGTTCCACTCCATGGCTCGATGTGCGGTGGCTGGGGAGAAGGGCAGCAGCCGCTGAACATCGCGGCGGCGCCGCTCGCGCGCCATTCCCGGACAGGACAACAAGTGCTCGGAGGACGAGCGGCCATGACCGCATCACAATCGTTGTGGCGCTGCCACGGAGGCAGCGGCGGCGGCGAGCAGGAGCGGTGCTGCAGGCCAAGACACCCAACATGGGCTCCATCAGGGAGGCTGCTGTCGCGGCCGTGCACACGAGTTTAGAGCTCAGGTGTCGTTTTCTACAGGCACCTCTTTTTGTGTGCATTTTTTAGTATGCATTTGGACATGGAAATTTTGTCTGGAAAATGATAATTTAGATAGTTGAAATTTTAGTATGCAATCTTGTTTTCCACATGGCAATTTTTGTTGTTCATTTGTGTGCAATCTCTGGAAGACGAGCCCCCTAGAGATTATTTGTGTCATGGAAGCATGAAAATGTGTAGTAGTGTAAATAGCAGTGATGAATCCACTTTTTCACATGGCAATTTTTTGATGTGTTTAATGTGTGTAAAAGTTGTGGAAGATGAATCTCTTAGGATTATCATCTATCATGGCAATTTAAGCCTACGGAAGCATGGCAGTTGTACTTTATGGATAATGCCATGAAGCAGTAGAGGCACAATAGATTTTTGTGATTATAGTCTCACTATACTTGTAGAGGAGCAGCATTTTCAGTTTTAGAGTAGAGAGCAGATATACATAAGATCATCTCCGTATGCATTAGCTAGACAAGCACGCAAAACACCATGGTACTTACACCATGACAACTTTCTTAATAAGATGGCAATTTTTTCTACGGACATGGGTGGCAATTTTATGGAGGGATGAGGTGGTAGTTTTAGTAAGGGAAACACGGCAATATTTTAGTATATAATCATGACATGGCAAACATAGTTATCGTATTAACACTTAGTTTACGGAATTGTGGCCTCACAGAACTTTATCATTGCAGTAATTTTTGTCGTTTGGTTATTAATACATGCTCCATACAAATTGTATCCACACAAGCAAGTTTTTTTCCCATGCTAACTGAATCTGATTCGTACTATTCCATGGCAAATTATATCCACATAGCCAAGTTGTTGCCATGATTTTCAAGTAGTTTTTTTTACGAACATAGGCATGTTCTGCATAGTTTTTTCTCAAATTTATGCCATGGCAATTTTAGCTCTCCGATTTCCCAATACCATGACTTTTTTCCATGCAAAAACAAAATTTGCCATTGTGGTAGGCACTCATCTTAATTGACATGGCAAATTTTACTTTCTATTATTCCATGGCAATTTTTTAACTATTATTGCCATGGAATTTTTTACTATTTTTTTGCCATGGCAAATTTACATTTATTTCCATGGCAAAATTATCTATATCGACATGGCAATTTTCAGCTCTTATTGCCATGGCAATTTTTACTTTTATTTTGCAATGGAAATTTTACCTAAATTGACATGGCAAATTTACCGAAATTGACATGGCAAATATACCAAAATAGCCAAGGCAAATATTGAACTTTTATTGCCATGGCAATTTTTTCTTGTTATTTGCCATGGAAAGTTTACATATATTTGCCATGGAAAAATTATCAACATTTCCATGGAAAGTCTAGTTTTACATACATGTCCATTGTACTTAATTTTTCATGCCCATTTTTCCTTCTTTTTTCATGGCAATTTAACTTTCCATGGTCCATGTACAGTTTTTTTTACTTTCATTGCTATGGCAAATTTCACTTTCATCCTTTTTTCATGGATTTTTTTTACTATATTCATGGGACCATATTACAATTCCTTTATGAAACATGGCAATTACTACCAAACAATATATGGTACTTCCTCCGTAAATAAATATAAGAGCTATTAGATCCTTAATTTAGTGATCTAAACGCTCTTATGTTTATTTACAGAGGGAGTACACTCTTTTTGTGTTCTACATGATTGCAATTTTTCAATCCACATTTTTTGCGTCTTCATGTATATATTAAAATACCTCGTAATGTTTAATGCACATATTTTTTGCCACTATGTACAGACGCGAATTGCCATGAATTTTTCCTTTTTGTGTCACTAGCACATATGCTCGTGCGTTGCAATGGGAGAAAAAATAGTATGCATTAAAGTTGATGAGAATTATATGCGCAAGCAAAACCTTGTGTGCACGTGAAAAGGGATCATTTAGTTTCTCGATTTCGCTGGGTGTGAAGTAATCGATCCGCTATTTTTCCATCCATTGGTCGAGGGCATTTAAGAGTTTTGTTACGTCATTGTACGCCACAGAAGGCCCATGAATAATTCAATCTACTTTTCCGTTCAATCGAGGAGATAATAAGGTGTGAAGTTTGTAATATTGACGGAAACGTGAACCATTTTTAAAATCATGAATAGTTTTTTAAAAAAAATATTTGCAATTTCAGAAGAATGCGATCAAAATTTGAAACATGAACATCTTTCAGCATACGAAAACATATTTTGAAAACACCAATTTTTTTAGAAAAACATGAACATTATTTCAATTTGTGAACATTTTCTTAGAATGAGTACATGTGTTGAAAATTCATAACATTTTTCAAAAATGTGTATCTTTTATACACAAATATTATTTTGAATTATGAAATTTCAGTAAACAAGAATATTATTGGAATCTGGAGCATTTTTTAAAATACCATTTTGTTTTTAGAAATCTTGAACAATTTTGAAAAACAATAAATAATTATGAAAAATGGGAACGTTTTTTTAAGTTCTGAATATTTTTCACAATATCAACGAAGTTTTGTTATCCTGAAGATTTTCTAAAATTAGATTTTTTTTTTTTTAGTTCTGAAGGTTTTTTGAGATTTTTGAAATTATGAAATAAATTCTATCACAAAACAAACTTGGAAAGGAATAAAGAGACAGGGGAAAGAGAGACAAATTAAAAGTAAAACACATATAAAGAAAAAATGGGCCAGCCCATTATTGGTTGTCTTGCGTGAAGCTCCGACTATTTGTCGCCCCGTGCCGAAAATAGAATTTTTCCAGCTGCGTGGGCAGAAAAATAATGGGCTCACTTCGCTGGGCCACAGCGCGCAGCCCACGTACGAAATTCGGGAAAAAACATTTTTCTTCTTCTAGTATACGAATGCAAAAGAATTTAATACCACCTCGGATAGAAAAAATATATATGTTAGGCAGTGAACGAATGAAAAAATTGGTGAAACGCACCTTGCTTTATTAGTGGTATAGATATATATATAGATATAGATGTAGATATAGATATAGATTCGAAAAGAAAAAAAATCTTGAACTACGGCAAACTTTGCTTCTAAAAATGATGGCAACCCTTCTTCTTCATGCTCCTTTTGTATTTTTTTTGTTTTGTTTTCGAACCAAGGATTTCTTTTACTAAAAATATCCTTGGTATTTTTTTTCATTATCTACACGTCATTATTATGTTCCCTTTTTTTGGCCCATGGCATTTTGGTTCATAGTATGGCAAAACATTGGTCTCTATTAGTCACAGCCAAAAAATGGCTTTTATTAGCGAGAGTAGAAAACTAGGCTTTATTTTTGCTTTTTTCATCATAGCAAATAGGATTGTACGTTCTCTGCGAGTGTTCGGGCTTGGGGATTCCTGGGCCGAACAAACTTGTTCGATCGATCTCCCCTCCGGTACCGAACGAGTCGTTTTGTCTGGGAGTTATCGGCGTCCAACAAGAAACCAATTTGTTGATTTGTTTGGACGGTTTCCCAGAATAAGGGTCCGAATTCTCTTCTTACTGTTGCCAGGTAAGAGGAAGGATTTGCACTTCGAACCACCAATGAAGCTACGTGATTTCCTCGGCTTATGTGATCTGGGATGGGGTCCACCGGCAGAACAGCTAAAAGTACATACAAAACATAGTTAATATTTTGTACATATTATATTGCTAGACTATAAAGCATATAATATAATATATAAATATAGTGTCTAGATATCTTTTCTTATGTTTACTTGTGATTTTTGGTTAGGGTAGGCTTGCTTTTGAAGCCAGACTAGATGGCCCGACTGCTATATAAAGCGACAGTACGTTGCTGTAAAATGAGGTTATTTTTCTACGATTTTGACAACATGTGTATCGACTATTAAACGGCCCTCTTTGAGTGTCGTCGTTATTTTGTGTGTGCGAATTTTCTGTGTGAAAGTTGTACTTGGCTCAAGGTCCTCATCACCGACGGCTTACATGTTGGTTACGTCTACTACGGCGCGAGGTTCCTCGTTAGTCGAGGGATTGTCTGTTGGTCGTCGTCACCCCTACTTCAGTTTACACGTATTGCTCGTGTAACTGAAAGTTTTTTTATCAGTGGATATTGAAGTTTATTGCATCTTAAAAGATCGGGCCAAATCAGTGGCGCGTGCGAGGCCGTGCCTACATCACGGACCGGTGGGTGGTTGGGCTTTACTACGCTGCAGAGGTGTGGGTCCAAGCTGTGCACGTTGGGGGACGTGCCAGCCCCAGTTCTTAGTATAAGAGACAAGTTGCCCTCCACGGGCAAAAATCCAAACAAAGAACTGGCTCCCTGTTCTTCCGTCCGCACACCTCAAACACAAACTAGCAGTGCAGCCAGGGGCGGGGGTAGTGCAAGGAGTAAAGATGAAGGATATTTACGTTCCGAATTATTTTCATCTGAGTAAAGATGACCTGGAGGCCAAAGCACTATTTGTCAATACGTGCAGGCATGCAGCATGGTGCAATTATCCGAGTAAGATGAGACAGACTATGCCCACAATTGTTAATCAGAAAATTATACATGAGCCAGTTATAGGAGCACACTTGGAGCAGGTCGGATGCATTCGTTCCATGCTAAAAGGAACCGGTACGTGCACATATTGTAGAGATGGTACATGCACGTATAGTGGTGAAGATGGTCTATCTTTATTGTATTGAAAAAAAATCAGCCAAGAATTAGTAAATCTGCAAGTAAGTTACTTATGTTAGTTGGAGATAAATAGGAAACCAATTTGTTGATTTGTTAGGACGATTTCTCAGAATAAGGGTACGAATTCTCTTCTTACTACTGCGAGGTAAGAAGAAGTATCTGCACTTTGAACCACCAATGAAGCTACGTGATTTGCTCGGCTTATGTGATCTGGGATGGGGTCCACCAGCAGAACAGCTAAAAGTACACACAAGTCATAGTTAATATTTTGTACAGATTATATTGCTAGACTATAAAGCATATAATCTAATATTTAAATATAGTGTCTAGATATTTTATCTTATGTTTACTTGTGAGTTTGGTTAGGGTAGGCTTGCTTTCCAAGCCAGACTAAATGGCCCGGCTGCTATATAAAGCCACAGTAGGTTGCTGTGAAATGAGGTTATTTTTCTACAGTTTACGGAATCAATAAGTCCTGAACGTGCCATGTTTTCTCTTCTCATCCCGAACGCACTGATTGTCGTTGGTTTGTGTGCATGAATCCCTGCGTATTTTTTGTTCCATGTCAGCGTGTGAAACCGTTCGGGATTTTCTTCGTTCCTCGCGAACGAAGAGTCGGCCTTATCCTTCCGTTTCCCTTCCCTCTCCTTTCGCCCCGCACCCCACTCTTCTTCTATCTCATTCCCTCTAGCACTCTCTCCTGTCGGTGAGTTTTCTGGCGAGCAACGGCGGAAGCGCGAAGAGCGCGAGCAGATCTGCAGAGTGGGGAGAGCGTGCGACATGATGGGCTCCGGGGAGGCGCAGTACCTGTGTTGATGAGCAGGCCTCGATGTGTGGGGGAGGGGGTGGGTAGGAGGGCAGTGGCTGCCGACGTGCGCGGAGGCGCCATTCCAGGATTCGAGGTGTGGCGGCCGTAGAGGAGGGCAACAGCTGCCGACGGTCGCGACGGCGCCGCTCCAGTGGATGATGTGCGGCCGCCATGGAGGGGGGTATCCGCTACTGACGCTCGCGTCGTTCCACTCCAGGGCTTGATGTGCGGTGGCCGGGGAGAGGGGCAGCAGCCGCTGAATGTCGCGGCGGCGCCGCTCGCGCGCCATTCCCGGACAGGACAACAAGTGCTCGGAGGACGAGCGGCCACGACCGCATCACAATTGTTGTCGCGCTGCCATGGAGGCCGCGGTGGCGGCGAGCAGGAGCGGTGCTGCAAGCCAAGACACCCAACATGGGCGCCATTAGGGAGGCTGATGTCGCGGCCGCGCACACGAGCTCAGAGCTCTGGTGTCGTTTTCTACATGCCCCTCTTTTTGTGTGCATTTTTGAGTATGCATTTGGACATGGCAATATTGTGTGGAAGATGGTAATTTAGATAGTTGAAATTTTGGTATGCAATCTTTGTTTCCACATGGCAATTTTTGTTGTTCATTTGTGTGCAATCTCTGGAAGACGAGCCCAGTAAAGATTACTTGTGTCATGGAAGCATGAAAACGTGTAGTAGTGTAAACAGCAGTGATGAATCCACTTTTTCACATGGCAATTTTTTGATGTGTTTAATTTGTGTGCAAGTTCTGGAAGATGAATCTCTTAGGATTTTCATCTATCATGGCAATTTAAGTCTACGAAAGCATGGCAATTTTACTTTATGGATAATGCCATGAAGCAGTAGGGGCACAACAGATTTTTGTGATTTTTGTGATTACAGTCTCACTATACTTGTAGAGGAGCAGCATTTTTAGTTTTAGAGTAGAGAGCAGATATACATAAGATCATCTCCGTATGCATTAGCTAGACAAGCACACAAAACACCATGGTAGTTACACCATGACAACTTTCTTAATAAGATGGCAATTTTTTCTACGGACATGGGTGGCAATTTTATGGAGGGGTAAGGTGGTAGTTTTAGTAAGGGAAACACGGCAATATTTTAGTACATAATCATGACATGGCAAACATAGTTATCGTATTAACACTTAGTTTACGGAATTGCGGCCTCACAGAACTTTAGCATTGCAGTAATTTTTGTCGTTTGCTTATTAATACATGCTCCATACAAATTGTATCCACACAACCAAGTTTTTTCCCATGCTAACATTTTTTTTCTGAATATGATTCGTACTATTCCATGGCAAATTGTATCCACATAGCCAAGTTGTTGCCATGATTTTCAAGTAGTTTTTTTACGAATATAGGCATGTTCTGCATAGGTTTTTTTCAAATTTATGCCATGACAATTTTAGCTCTCCGATTTCCCAATACCATGAATTTTTTCCATGCAAAAACAAAAATTACCATTGTAGTAGGCACTCATCTTAGTTGACATGGAAAATTTTACTTTCTATTATCCCATGGCAATTTTTTAAGTATTATTGCCATGGAATTTTTTACTATTTATTTGCCATGGCAAACTACATTTATTTCCATGGCAAAATTATCTATATCGCTATGGCAATTTTCAGCTTTTATTGCCATGGCAATTTTTACTTTTATTTTGCAATGGAAATTTTACATAATTTTGCATGGCAACTTTAGCGAAATTGACATGGCAAATATACCAAAATAGCCAAGGCAAATATTGAACTTTTATTGCCATGGCAATTTTTTCTTGTTATTTACCATGGAAAGTTTACATATATTTGCCATGGAAAATTATCAACATTTCCATCGCAAATTTCCTTTTACATACATGTCCATTGTACTTAATTTTTCATGGCCATTTTTCCTTCTTTTTTTCATGGCAATTTAACTTTCCATGGTCCATGTACATTTTTTTTACTTTCAATGCTATGGCAAATTTCACTTTCATCCTTTTTTCATGGATTTTTTTACTATATTCATGGAACCATATTACAATTCCTTTATGAAACATGGCAATTACTACCAAACAATATATGATACTTTCTCCGTAAATAAGTATAAGAGCATTTAGATCCTTAATTTAGTGATCTAAACGCTCTTATGTTTATTTACAGAGGGAGTACACTCTTTTTGTGTTCTACATGATTGCAATTTTTCAATCCACATTTTTTGCGTCTTCATGTATATATTAAAATACCTCATAATGTTTAATGCACGTATTTTTTGCCACTATGTACAGACACGAATTGCCATGAATTTTTCCTTTTTGTGTCACTAGCACATATGCTCGTGCGTTGCAACGGGAGAAAAAATAGTATGCATTAAAGTTGATGAAAATTATATGTGCAAGCAAAACCTTGTGTGCACGTGAAAAGGGATCATTTAGCTTCTCGATTTCGCTGGGTGTGAAGTAATCGATCCGCTATTTTTCCATCCATTGGTCGAGGGCATTTAAGAGTTTTGTTACGTCATTGTACGCCACAGAAGGCCCATAAATTATTCAATCTACTTTTCCGTTCAATCGAGGAGATAATAAGGTGTGAAGTTTGTAATATTGCCGGAAACGTGTACCATTTTTAAAATCATGAATAGTTTTTTTGTAAAAAAAATTATTTGCAATTTCATAAAAATCCGAACAAAATTTGAAACAGGAACATCTTTCAGCATACACAAACATATTTTGAAAACACCAATTTCTTTTAGAAAAACATGAACATTATTTCAATTTGTGAACATTTTCTTAGAATGAGAACATGTGTTGAAAATTCATAACATTTTTCAAAAATGTGTATCTTTTATACACGAATTATATTTTGAATTATGAAATTTCACTAGAAAAAGAATATTTTTGGAACCTGGAGCATTTTTTAAAATTCCATTATGTTTGTAGAAATCTTGAACAATTTTGAAAAACACTAAATAATTATGAAAAAATGGGAAACTTATTTTAAGTTCTGAATATTTTTCACAATAGCAACAAAATTTTGTTATCCCGAACATTTTCTAAAATTTGATTTTGTTTTTTAGTACTAAAGGTTTTTTGAGATTTTTGAAATTATGAAATAAATTCTATAAGAAAACAAACTTGGAAAGGAATAAAGTGATAGGGGAAAGAGAGAAAAATTAAAAGGAAAACACATATAAGAAAAAAAATGGGCCTGCCCATAATTGGTTGTCTTGTGTGAAGCTCCGACTATTTGTCGCTCGGTGCAGAAAATAGAAATTTTCCAGCTGCGTGGGCAGAAAAAAATATGCTCACTTCGCTGGGCCACAGCGCGCGGCCCACGTACGAAAAGCTGGAAAAAGCATTTTTTTTCTAGTATACGAACGCAAAAGAATCTAATACCACCTCGGATAGAAAAAAAATATTTTAGGCAGTGCATGGATGAAAAAATTGGTGAAACGCACATTGCTTTATTAGTGGTATATATATATAGGACAATTTTTTCCTACTACCGGGTGTAGTTACTCCCACTTTTGTTTCGTACGTTTTAGGTAGTATCTATTATATCGGAGAGTATGTACGTGTAGTATGTAGTATATAACAATGATTAGGTAGTATATATACTAATTTTTAGGTAGTATGTACCATTTTTTGAGTATGCTCATTTTTACGTATAAATCCGTACGTATTTTACAAATATAACAAAAACTATGGGCTCATATGCAATTTTTTCATGTAACTTGCTTTGAAATATCTTAGATATAGTACATGAACATATTTAAAATAATAAAATAGTATATATATAGTACCACATGGTAGTATATGAGACATGTGGGGTAATTACCACCGGGTGGTAGGATGGATTTTCCCTATATATATATATATATATATATATATATATATATATATATATATATATATTGGAAAATAAAAAAATCTTGAACTAAGGCAAACTTTGCTTCTAAAAATGATGGCAACCCTTCTTCTTCATGCTCCTTTTGTATTTTTTGTTTTGTTTTTGAACCATGGATTTCTTTTACTAAAAAAATCCTAGGTATTTTTTTTATTATCTACACGTCATTATTATGTTCCCTTTTTTGGTCCATGGCATTTTTGTTCATAGTATGGCAAAACATTGGGCTCTATTAGTCACAGCCAAAAAATGGCTTTTATTAGCGAAAGCGGAAAACTAGGCTTTATTTTTGTTTTTTTCATCATAGCAAATAGGATTGTACGTTCTCTGCGAGTGTTCAGGCTTGGGGATTTCTGGGACGAACAAATTTGTTCGATCGATCTCCCCTCCGGTACCGAACGGGTCGTTCGGTCTGGGAGTCTTCCAGACCAAACGGTCGGGAGTTATCGGCGTCTAACAGGGAACCAATTTGTTGATTTGTTTGGACGGTTTCCCAGAATAAGGGTCCGAATTCTCTTCTTACTGTTGTCGGGTAAGAGGAAGGATTTGCACTTCGAACCACCAATGAAGCTACGTGATTTGCTCGGCTTATGTGATCTGGGATGGTGTCCAGCGGCAGAACAGCTAAAAGTACAACAAGTCTCATAGTTAATATTTTGTACAGATTATATTGCTAGACTATAAAGCATATAATCTAATATTTAAATATAGTGTCTAGATATCTTTTTCTTATGTTTACTTGTGATTTTTGGTTAGGGTAGGCTTGCTTTTCAAGCCGGACTAGATGGCCCGGCTGCTATATAAAGCCACAGTACGTTGCTGTAAAATGAGGTTATTTTTCTACGGTTTAGACAACATGTGTATCAACTATTAAGCGGCCCTCTTTGAGCGTCGTCGTTATTTTGTGTGTGTGAATTTTCTGTGTGAAAGTTGTATTTGGCTCGAGGTCCGTCATCACCGACGGCTTACGTGTTGGTTACGTCTAATACGGCGTGAGGTTTCTCGTGTGTCGAGGGATTGTCCGTTGGTCGTCGTCACCCCTACTTCACGTTACGCGTACTGCTCGTGTAATTGAAAGTTTTTTTATCGATGGATATTGAAGTTTATTGCATCTTAAAAGATCGGGCCAAATCAGTGGCGTGTGCAAGGCCGTGCCTACATCATGGACCGGTGGGTGGTTGGACTTTACTACGCCGGAGAGGTGTGGGTCCAAGCTGTGCTTGTTGGGGGACGCGCCAGCCCCAGTTCCTTAGTATAAAAGACAAGCTGCCCTCCACAGGCAAAAATCCAAACAAAGAACTGGCTCCCTGTTCTTCCGTCCGCACACCTCAAACACAAACTAGCTGTGCAGCCAAGGGCGGGGGTAGTGCAAGGATTAAAGATGAAGGATATTTATGTTCCGAATTATTTTCATCTGAGTAAAGATGACCTGGAGGCCAAGGCATTATTTGTCATTACGTGCAGGCATGCAACATGGTGCAATTATCCGAGTAAGATGAGACAGACTATGCCCACAATTGTCAATCAGAAAATTATACATGAGCCAGTTATAGGAGCACGCTTGGAGCAGGTCGGATGCATTCATTCCATGCTAAAAGGAACCTTTACGTGCAGATATTGTAGAGATGGTACATGCACGTATAGTGGTAAAGAGGGTCTATCATTATTGTATTGAAAAGAAATCAGCCTAGGATTAGTAAATCTGCAAGCAAGTTACTTCTGTTAGTTGCAGATAAATAGGAAACCAATTTATTGATTTGTTCGGACGGTTTCTGAGAATAAGGGTACGAATTCTCTTCTTACTACTGCGAGGTAAGAGGAAGGATCTCCACTTCGAACCACCAATGAAGCTACGTGATTTGCTCGGCTTATGTGACCTGGGATGGGGTCCACCGGCAGAACAGCTAAAAGTACACACAAGTCATAGTTAATATTTTGTACAGATTATATTGCTAGACTATAAAGCATATAATCTAATACTTAAATATAGTGTCTAGATATCTTTTCTTATGTTTACTTGTGAGTTTGGTTAGGGTAGGCTTGCTTTTCAAGCCAGACTAGATGGCCCGACTGCTATATAAAGCCAAAGTGCGTTGCTGTAAAATGAGGTTATTTTTCTACGGTTTACAGAATCAATAAGTCCCGAACGTGCCACGTTTTCTCTTCTCGCGCCGAACGCACTGATTGTTGTTAGTTTGTGCGCATGAATCTCTGCGTATTTTTTGTTCCATGTCAGCGTGTGAAACCGTTTGGGATGTTCTTCGTTCCTCGCGAACGAAGAGTCGGCCTTATCCTTCCCTTTCCCTTCCCTCTCCTTTCGCCCCGCACCCCACTCTTCTTTTATCTCATTACCTCCGATACTCTCTCCTGTCGGTGAGTTTTCTGGTGAGCAGCGGCGGAAGCGCGAAGAGCGCGAGCAGATCTGCAGAGTGGGGCGAGCGTGCGGCATGATGGGCTCCTGGGAGGCGCGGTACTTGGGGCGATGAGCAGGACTCGATGTGTGGGGGAGGGGGTGGGTAGGAGGGCAGCGGCTGCCGACGGGCGCGGAGGCGCTATTCCAGGATTCGAGGTGTGGCAGCCGTGGAGGAGGGCAACAGCTGCCGACGGTCGCGACGGTGCCGCTCCAGGGGATGAAGTGTGGCGGCCATGGAGGGGGGTATCGGCTGCCGACGCTCGCGTCGTTCCACTCCAAGGCTCGATGTGCGGTGGCCGGGGAGAGGGGCAGTTGAAGGAAATATGCCTTAGAGGCAATAATAAAGTTATTATTTATTTCCTCATAATCATGATAAATGTTTATTATTCATGCTAGAATTGTATTTACCGGAAACATAATACATGTGTGAATACATAGACAAACAAAGTGTCACTAGTATGCCTCTACTTGACTAGCTCGTTAATCAAAGATGGTTATGTTTCCTAACCATGAACAATGAGTTGTTATTTGATTAACGAGGTCACATCATTAGTAGAATGATCTGATTGACATGACCCATTCCATTAGCTTAGCACCCGATCGTTTAGTATGTTGCTATTGCTTTCTTCATGACTTATACATGTTCCTATGACTATGAGATTATGCAACTCCCGTTTACCGGAGGAACACTTTGGGTACTACCAAACGTCACAACGTAACTGGGTGATTATAAAGGAGTACTACAGGTGTCTCCAATGGTCGATGTTGGTTTGGCGTATTTCGAGATTAGGATTTGTCACTCCGATTGTCGGAGAGGTATCTCTGAGCCCTCTCGGTAATACACATCACATAAGCCTTGCAAGCATTACAACTAATATGTTAGTTGTGAGATGATGTATTACGGAACGAGTAAAGAGACTTTCCGGTAACGAGATTGAACTAGGTATTGGATACCGACGATCGAATCTCGGGCAAGTAACATACCGATGACAAAGGGAACAACGTATGTTGTTATGCGGTCTGACCGATAAAGATCTTCGTAGAATATGTAGGAGCCAATATGGGCATCCAGGTCCCGCTATTGGTTATTGACCGGAGACGTGTCTCGGTCATGTCTACATTGTTCTCGAACCCGTAGGGTCCGCACGCTTAAGGTTACGATGACAGTTATATTATGAGTTTACATGTTTTGATGTACCGAAGGAGTTCGGAGTCCCGGATGAGATCGAGGACATGACGAGGAGTCTCGAAATGGTCGAGACGTAAAGATTCATATATTGGATGATATGGTTAGGCCAAGGGGTCAAGCCCATGAGGCTTTAGGTCGGTGCAAAAAGGAGTTTTGCGGAGGCCAGGGGGCCAAACGCCGGAGACCCTGGCGTCTGGCCCTGGGCCAGACGCCGAGGCCCATGGCATCTGGGCCAGACGCCAAGGATTGTGGCGTTTGGTCCTGGAGTCCGAGTGGGACTCTTGCCTTTCGGGCAAAACCGACTTTGAGGAGGCTTTTGCTCCAAGTTTCGACCCCGGGGCTCAACATATAAATAGAGGGGCAGGGCTAGCACCAAAGGGACAACAAGTTGATCCACGTGATCTATTCCTTAGCCGTGTGCGGTGCCCCCAGCCACCATATTCCTCGATAATACTGTAGCGGAGTTTAGGCGAAGCCCTGCTGCTGTAGTACATCAAGATCGTCCCCACGCCGTCGTGCTGACGGAACTCATCCCCGACACTTTGCTGGATCGGAGTCTGGGGATCGTCATCGAGCTGAACGTGTGCTCGAACTCGGAGGTGCCGTAGTTTCGGTGCTTGATCGGTTGGATCGAGAAGACGTACGACTACTTCCTCTACGTCGTGTCATCGCTTCCGCAGTCGGTCTGCGTTGGGTACGTAGACAATACTCTTCCCTCGTTGCTATGCATCACATGATCTTGCGTGTGCGTAGGAAATTTTTTGAAATTACTACGAAACCCAACAGTGGCATCCGAGCCTAGGTTATTTATGTTGATGTTATATGCACGAGTAGAACACAAGTGAGTTGTGGACGATACAAGTCATACTGCCTACCAGCATGTCATACTTTGGTTCGGCGGTATTGTTGGACAAGACGACCCGGACCAACCTTACGCGTACGCTTACGCGAGACCAGTTCCCTCGACGTGCTTTGCACAGAGATGGCTTGCGGGCGACTGCCTCTCCAACTTTAGTTGAACCAAGTATGGCTACGCCCGGTCCTTGCGAAGGTTAAAACGGAGTCTATTTGATAAACTATCGTTGTGGTTTTGATGCGTAGGTGAGATTGGTTCTTACTTAAGCCTGTAGCAGCCACGTAAAACATGCAACAACAAAGTAGAGGATGTCTAACTTGTTTTTGCAGGGCATGTTGTGATGTGATATGGTCAAGGCATGATACAGAATTTTATTGTATGAGATGATCATGTTTTGTAACCAAGTTATCGGCAACTGGCAGGAGCCATATGGTTGTCGCTTTATTGTATGCAATGCAATCGCGATGTAATGCTTTACTTTATTACTAAACGGTAGTGATAGTCGTGGAAGCATAAGATTGGCGAGACGACAACGATGCTGCGATGGAGATCAAGGTGTCGCGCCGGTGACAATGGTGATCATGACGGTGCTTCGGAGATGGAGATCACAAGCACAAGATGATGATGGCCATATCATATCACTTATATTGATTGCATGTGATGTTTATCTTTTTATGCATCTTATCTTGCTTTGATTGACGGTAGCATTATAAGATGATCTCTCACTAAATTATCAAGAAGTGTTCTCCCTGAGTATGCACCGTTGCGAAAGTTCTTCGTGCTGAGACACCACGTGATGATCGGGTGTGATAGGCTCTACGTTCAAATACAACGGGTGCAAAACAGTTGCGCACGCAGAATACTCAGGTTAAACTTGACGAGCCTAGCATATGCAGATATGGCCTCGGAACACGGAGACCGAAAGGTCGAGCGTGAATCATATAGTAGATATGATCAACATAATGATGTTCACCGATGAAACTACTCCATCTCACGTGATGATCGGACATGGTTTAGTTGATTTGGATCACGTGGTCACTTAGAGGATTAGAGGGATGTCTATCTAAGTGGGAGTTCTTTAGTAATATGATTAATCGAACTTAAAATTTATCATGAACTTAGTCCCTGATAGTATCTTGCTTGTTTATGTTGATTGTAGATAGATGGCTCGTGCTGTTGTTCCGTTGAATTTTAATGCGTTCCTTGAGAAAGCAAAGTTGAAAGATGATGGTAGCAATTACACGGACTGGGTCCGTAACTTGAGGATTATCCTCATTGCTGCACAGAAGAATTACGTCCTGGAAGCACCGCTGGGTGCCAGGCCTGCTACTGGAGCAACACCAGATGTTGTGAACGTCTGGCAGAGCAAAGCTGATGACTACTCGATAGTTCAGTGTGCCATGCTTTACGGCTTAGAATCGGGACTTCAACGACGTTTTGAACGTCATGGAGCATATGAGATGTTCCAGGAGTTGAAGTTAATATTTCAAGCAAATGCCCGAATTAAGAGATATGAAGTCTCCAATAAGTTCTATAGCTGCAAGATGGAGGAGAATAGTTCTGTCAGTGAGCATATACTCAAAATGTCTGGGTATAATAATCACTTGATTCAATTGGGAGTTAATCTTCCGGATGATTGCGTCATTGACAGAATTCTCCAATCACTGCCACCAAGCTACAAGAGCTTCGTGATGAACTATAATATGCAAGGGATGAACAAGACTATTCCCGAGCTCTTCGCAATGCTGAAAGCTGCGGAGGTAGAAATCAAAAAGGAGCATCAAGTGTTGATGGTTAACAAAACCACTAGTTTCAAGAAAAAGGGCAAAGGAAAGAAAAAAGGGAACTTCAAGAAGAACAGCAAGCCAGTTGCTGCTCAAGAGAAGAAACCCAAGTCTGGACCTAAGCCTGAAACTGAGTGCTTCTACTGCAAGCAGACTGGTCACTGGAAGCGGAACTGCCCCAAGTATTTGGCGGATAAGAAGGATGGCAAGTTGAACAAAGGTATATGTGATATACATGTTATTGATGTGTACCTTACTAATGCTCGCAGTAGCACCTGGGTATTTGATACTGGTTCTGTTGCTAATATTTGCAACTCGAAACAGGGGCTACGGATTAAGCGAAGATTGGCTAAGGACGAGGTGACGATGCGCGTGGGAAACGGTTCCAAAGTCGATGTGATCGCAGTCGGCACGCTACCTCTACATCTACCTTCGGGATTAATATTAGACCTAAGTAATTGTTATTTGGTGCCAGCGTTGAGCATGAACATTATATCTGGATCTTGTTTAATGCGAGACGGTTATTCATTTAAATCAGAGAATAATGGTTGTTCTATTTATATGAGTAATATCTTTTATGGTCATGCACCCTTGAAGAGTGGTCTATTCTTATTAAATCTCGATAGTAGTAATACACATATTCATAATGTTGAAACCAAAAGATGCAGAGTTGATAATGAAAGTGCAACTTATTTGTGGCACTGTCGTTTAGGTCATATCGGTATAAAGCGCATGAAGAAACTCCATACTGATGGACTTTTGGAACCACTTGATTATGAATCACTTGGTACTTGCGAACCATGCCTCGTGGGCAAGATGACTAAAACACCGTTCTCCGGTACTATGGAGAGAGCAACAGATTTGTTGGAAATCATACATACCGATGTATGTGGTCCGATGAATATTGAGGCTCGAGGCGGATATCGTTATTTTCTCACCCTCACAGATGATTTGAGCAGATATAGATATATCTACTTAATGAAGCATAAGTCTGAAACATTTGAAAAGTTCAAAGAATTTCAGAGTGAAGTTGAAAATCATCGTAACAAGAAAATAAAGTTTCTACGATCTGATCGTGGAGGAGAATATTTGAGTTACGAGTTTGGTGTACATTTGAAAAACTGTGGAATAGTTTCACAACTCACGCCACCCGGAACACCACAGCGCAATGGTGTGTCCGAACGTCGTAATCGTACTTTACTAGATATGGTGCGATCTATGATGTCTCTTACAGATTTACCGCTATCATTTTGGGGTTATGCTTTAGAGACGGCCGCATTCACGTTAAATAGGGCACCATCAAAATCCGTTGAGACGACGCCTTATGAACTGTGGTTTGGCAAGAAACCAAAGTTATCGTTTCTTAAAGTTTGGGGCTGCGATGCTTATGTGGAAAAGCTTCAACCTGATAAGCTCAAACCCAAATCGGAGAAATGTGTCTTCATAGGATACCCAAAGGAAACTGTTGGGTACACCTTCTATCACAGATCCGAAGGCAAGACATTCGTTGCTAAGAATGGATCATTTCTAGAGAAGGAGTTTCTCTCGAAAGAAGTGAGTGGGAGGAAAGTGGAACTTGACGAGGTAACTGTACCTGCTCCCTTACTGGAAAGTAGTTCATCACAGAAAACTGTTTCAGTGACACCTACACCAGTTAGTGAGGAAGCCAATGATAATGATCATGAAACTTCAGATCAAGATACTACTGAACTTCGTAGATCAACCAGAGTAAGATCCGCGCCAGAGTGGTACGGTAATCCTGTTCTGGAAGTCATGCTACTAGATCATGATGAACCTACGAACTATGAAGAAGCGATGGTGAGCCCAGATTCCGCAAAGTGGCTTGAAGCCATGAAATCTGAGATGGGATCCATGTATGAGAACAAAGTATGGACTTTGGTTGACTTGCCCGATGATTGGCAAGCAATTGAGAATAAATGGATCTTTAAGAAGAAGACTGACGCTGATGGTAATGTTACTGTCTACAAAGCTCGACTTGTCGCAAAAGGTTTTCGGCAAGTTCAAGGGATTGACTACGATGAGACCTTCTCACCCGTAGCGATGCTTAAGTCCGTCCGAATCATGTTAGCGATTGCCGCATTTTATGATTATGAAATTTGGCAGATGGATGTCAAAACTGCATTCCTGAATGGATTTCTGGAAGAAGAGTTGTATATGATGCAACCGGAAGGTTTTGTCGATCCAAAGGGAGCTAACAAAGTGTGCAAGCTCCAGCGATCCATTTATGGACTGGTGCAAGCCTCTCGGAGTTGGAATAAACGTTTTGATAGTGTGATCAAAGCATTTGGTTTTATACAGACTTTCGGAGAAGCCTGTATTTACAAGAAAGTGAGTGGGAGCTCTGTAGCATTTCTGATATTATATGTGGATGACATATTACTGATTGGAAATGATATAGAATTTCTGGATAGCATAAAGGGATACTTGAATAAAATTTTTTCAATGAAAGACCTCGGTGAAGCTGCTTACATATTAGGCATTAAGATCTATAGAGATAGATCAAAACGCTTAATTGGACTTTCACAAAGCACATACCTTGACAAAATTTTGAAGAAGTTCAAAATGGATCAAGCGAAGAAAGGGTTCTTGCCTGTGTTACAAGGTCTGAAATTGAGTAAGACTCAATGCCCGACCACTGCAGAAGATAGAGAGAATATGAAAGATGTTCCCTATGCATCAGCCATAGGATCTATCATGTATGCAATGCTGTGTACCAGACCTGATGTATGCCTTGCTATAAGTTTAGCAGGCAGGTACCAAAGTAATCCAGGAGTGGATCACTGGACAGCGGTCAAGAACATCCTGAAATACCTGAAAAGGACTAAGGATATGTTTCTCGTATATGGAGGTGACAAAGAGCTCATCGTAAAAGGTTACGTTGATGCAAGCTTTGACACTGATCCGGACGATTCTTAATCGCAAACCGGATACGTGTTTACATTAAACGGTGGAGCTGTCAGTTGGTGCAGTTCTAAACAAAGCGTCGTAGCGGGATCTACATGTGAAGCGGAATACATAGCTGCTTCGGAAGCAGCAAATGAAGGAGTCTGGATGAAGGAGTTCATATCCGATCTAGGTGTCATACCTAGCGCATCGGGTCCAATGAAAATCTTTTGTGACAATACTGGTGCAATTGCCTTGGCAAAGGAATCCAGATTTCACAAAAGGACCAAACACATCAAGAGACGCTTCAACTCCATCCGGGATCTAGTCCAGGTGGGAGACATAGAGATTTGCAAGATACATACGGATCTGAATGTTGCAGACCCGTTGACTAAGCCTCTTCCACGAGCAAAACATGATCAGCACCAAGGCTCCATGGGTGTTAGAATCATTACAGTGTAATCTAGATTATTGACTCTAGTGCAAGTGGGAAACTGAAGGAAATATGCCCTAGAGGCAATAATAAAGTTATTATTTATTTCCTCATAATCATGATAAATGTTTATTATTCATGCTAGAATTGTATTTACCGGAAACATAATACATGTGTGAATACATAGACAAACAAAGTGTCACTAGTATGCCTCTACTTGACTAGCTCGTTAATCAAAGATGGTTATGTTTCCTAACCATGAACAATGAGTTGTTATTTGATTAACGAGGTCACATCATTAGTAGAATGATCTGATTGACATGACCCATTCCATTAGCTTAGCACCCGATCGTTTAGTATGTTGCTATTGCTTTCTTCATGACTTATACATGTTCCTATGACTATGAGATTATGCAACTCCCGTTTACCGGAGGAACACTTTGGGTACTACCAAACGTCACAACGTAACTGGGTGATTATAAAGGAGTACTACAGGTGTCTCCAATGGTCGATGTTGGGTTGGCGTATTTCGAGATTAGGATTTGTCACTCCGATTGTCGGAGAGGTATCTCTGGGCCCTCTCGGTAATACACATCACATAAGCCTTGCAAGCATTACAACTAATATGTTAGTTGTGAGATGATGTATTACGGAACGAGTAAAGAGACTTGCCGGTAACGAGATTGAACTAGGTATTGGATACCGACGATCGAATCTCGGGCAAGTAACATACCGATGACAAAGGGAACAATGTATGTTGTTATGTGGTCTGACCGATAAAGATCTTCGTAGAATATGTAGGAGCCAATATGGGCATCCAGGTCCCGCTATTGGTTATTGACCGGAGACGTGTCTCGGTCATGTCTACATTGTTCTCGAACCCGTAGGGTCCGCACGCTTAAGGTTACGATGACAGTTATATTATGAGTTTACATGTTTTGATGTACCGAAGGAGTTCGGAGTCCCGGATGAGATCGGGGACATGACGAGGAGTCTCGAAATGGTCGAGACGTAAAGATTCATATATTGGATGATATGGTTAGGCCAAGGGGTCAAGCCCATGAGGCTTTAGGTCGGTGCAAAAAGGAGTTTTGCGGAGGCCAGGGGGCCAAACGCCAGAGACCCTGGCGTCTGGCCCTGGGCCAGACGCCGAGGCCCATGGCGTCTGGGCCAGACGCCAAGGATTGTGGCGTTTGGTCCTGGAGTCCGAGTGGGACTCTTGCCTTTCGGGCAAAACCGACTTTGAGGAGGCTTTTGCTCCAAGTTTCGACCCCGGGGCTCAACATATAAATAGAGGGGCAGGGCTAGCACCAAAGGGACAACAAGTTGATCCATGTGATCTATTCCTTAGCCGTGTGCGGTGCCCCCAGCCACCATATTCCTCGATAATACTGTAGCGGAGTTTAGGCGAAGCCCTGCTG
This sequence comes from Triticum aestivum, assembly GCF_018294505.1. Taxonomy (NCBI): domain Eukaryota; kingdom Viridiplantae; phylum Streptophyta; class Magnoliopsida; order Poales; family Poaceae; genus Triticum; species Triticum aestivum. Next base: position 692,969,843 of record NC_057813.1, read on the forward strand.
CTGTAGTACATCAAGATCGTCACCACGCCGTCGTGCTGACGGAACTCATCCCCGACACTTTGCTGGATCGGAGTCTGGGGATCGTCATCGAGCTGAACGTGTGCTCGAACTCGGAGGTGCCGTAGTTTCGGTGCTTGATCGGTTGGATCGAGAAGACGTACGACTACTTCCTCTACGTCGTGTCATCGCTTCCGCAGTCGGTCTGCGTTGGGTACGTAGACAATACTCTTCCCTCGTTGCTATGCATCACATGATCTTGCGTGTGCGTAGGAAATTTTTTGAAATTACTACGAAACCCAACAGCAGTAGCCGCTGAACGTCGCGGTGGCACCGCACGCACGCCATTCCCGGACAGGGCAACTAGTGCTCGGAGGACGAGCGGCCACGACCGCATCACCATCGTTGTGGCGCTGCCACGGAGGCCGCGGCGGCAGCGAGTAGGAGCGGTGCTGCAGGCCAAGACACCCAACATGGGCGCCATCAGGGAGGCTGCTGTCGCGGCCGTGCACACGAGCTCAGAGCTCAGGTGTCGTTTTCTACAGGCACCTCTTTTTGTGTGCATTTTTGAGTATGCATTTGGACATGGCAATTTTGTGTGCAAGATGGTAATTTAGATAGTTGAAATTTTGGTATGCAATCTTTGTTTTCACATGGCAATTTTTGTTGTTCATTTGTGTGCAATCTCTGGAAGACGAGCCCCCTAGAGATTATTTGTGTCATGGAAGCATGAAAATGTGTAGTAGTGTAAACATCAGTGATGAATCCACTTTTTCACATGGCAATTTTTTGATGTGTTTAATGTGTGTGCAAGTTGTGGAAGATGAATCTCTTAGGATTTTCATCTATCATGGCAATTTAAGTCTACGGAAGCATGGCAATTGTACTTTATGGATAATGCCATGAAGCAGTAGAGGCACAACAGATTTTTGTGATTACAGTCTCATTATACTTGTAGAGGAGCAGCATTTTCAGTTCTAGAGTAGAGAGTAGATATACATAAGATTATCTCTGTATGCATTAGCTAGACAAGCACGCAAAACACCATGGTAGTTACACCATGACAACTTTCTTAATAAGATGGCAATTTTTTCTACGGACATGGGTGGCAATTTTATGGAGGGATGAGGTGGTAGTTTTAGTAAGGGAAACACGGCAATATTTTAGTACATAATCATGACATGGCAAACATAGTTATCGTATGAACACTTAGTTTACGGAATTGTGGCCTCATAGAACTTTAGCATTGCAGTAATTTTTGTCGTTTGGTTATTAATACATGCTCCATACAAATTGTATCCACACAACCAAGTTTTTTTCCCATGCTAACATTTTTTTTCTGAATCTGATTCGTACTATTCCATGGCAAATTGTATCCACATAGCCAAGTTGTTGCCATGATTTTCAAGTAGTTTTTTACGAACATAGGCATGTTCTGCATAGTTTTTTTCTCAAATTTATGCCATGGCAATTTTAGCTCTCCGATTTCCCAATACCATGACTTTTTTCCATGCAAAAACAAAATTTGCCATTGTAGTAGGCACTCATCTTAATTGACATGGAAAATTTTACTTTCTATTATCCCATGGCAATTTTTTAACTATTATTGCCATGGAATTTTTTACTATTTATTTTCCATGGCAAATTTACATTTATTTCCATGGCAAAATTATCTATATCGACATGGCAATTTTCAGGTTTTATTGCCTTGGCAATTTTTACTATTATTTTGCAATGGAAATTTAACCTAAATTGACATGGCAAATTTACCGAAATTGACATGGCAAATATACCAAAATAGCCAAGGCAAATATTGAACTTTTATTGCCATGGCAATTTTTCTTGTTATTTGCCATGGAAAGTTTACATATATTTCTGTGGAAAATTATCAACATTTCCATGGCAAATTTACTTTTACATACATGTCCATTGTACTTAATTTTTCATGGCTATTTTCCCTTCTTTTTTCATGGCAATTTAACTTTCCATGGTCCATGTACATTTTTGTTTTTACTTTCAATGCTATGGCAAATTTCACTTTCATCCTTTTTTCATGGATTTTTTTTACTATATTCATGGGACCATATTACAATTCTTATATGAAACATGGCAATTACTACCAAACAATATATAGTACTTTCTCCGTAAATAAATATAAGAGCATTTAGATCCTTAATTTAGTGATCTAAACGCTCTTATGTTTATTTACAGAGGGAGTACACTCTTTTTGTGTTCTACATGATGGCAATTTTTCAATCCACATTTTTTGTGTCTTCATGTATATATTAAAATACCTCATAATATTTAATGCACATATTTTTTGCCACTATGTACAGACGCGAATTGCCATGAATTTTTCCTTTTTGTGTCACTAGCACATATGCTCGTGCGTTGCAATGGGAGAAAAAATAGTATGCATTAAAGTTGATGAGAATTATATGCGCAAGCAAAACCTTGTGTGCACGTGAAAAGGGATCATTTAGCTTCTCGATTTCGCTGGGTGTGAAGTAATCGATCCGCTATTTTTCCATCCATTGGTCGAGGGCATTTAAGAGTTTTGTTACGTCATTCTACGCCACAGAAGGCCCATGAATTATTCAATCTACTTTTCTTTTCAATCAAGGAGATCTAAGGTGTGAAGTTTGTAATATTGCAGGAAACATGAACCATTTTAAAAATCATGAATAGTTTTTAAAAAATAAATTATGTGCAATTTCAGAAAAATCCGAACAAAATTTGAAACAGGAACATCTTTCAGCATACACAAACATATTTTGAAAACACAATTTTTTTTCGAGAAACATGAACATTATTTCAATTTGTGAACATTTTCTTAGAATGAGAACACGTGTTGAAAATTCATAACATTTTTCAAAAATGTGTATCTTTTATACACGAATATTATTTTGAATTATGAAATTTCACTAAAACAACAATATTTTGGAATCTGGAGCATTTTCTAAAATTCCATTTTCTTTTTAGAAACCTCAAACAATTTTGAAAAACAATAAATAATTATGAAAAAATGGGAAACTTTTTTTAAGTTCCTAATATTTTTCACAATAGGAATTGTTTTTGTTATCCTGAACATTTTCTAAAATTGAATTTTTTCTTAAATCTGAAGGTTTTTTGAGATTTTCGAAATTATGAAATAAATTCGATAAGAAAATAAACTTGGAAAGGAATAAAGAGATAGGGGAAAGAGAGAAAAATTAAAAGTAAAACACATGTAAGAAAAAAAATGGGCCAGCCCATTATAGGTTGTTTTGCGTGAAGCTCTGACTATTTGTCACCCTGTGCAGAAAAAAGAATTTTCCCAGCTGCGTGGGTAGAAAAAAAATGGGCTCGCTTCGCTGGGCCACAGCGCGCGGCCCACGTATCAAATTCTGAAAAATACATTTTTTTTCTTCTAGCAGACGAATGCAAAAGAATTTAATACCACCTCGGATAGAAAAAAAATCTTTTAGGCAGTGAATGGATGAAAAAATTGGTGAAACGCATCTTGCTTTATTTTTATATTTTTTTTCAGGGGAACATCTTGCTTTATTAGTATGTATAGATATATATTGGAAAGGAAAAAAAATCTTGAACTACGGTAAACTTTGCTTCTAAAAATGATGGCAGCCCTTCTTCTTCATGGTCCTTTTGTATTTTTTGTTTTGTTTTTGAACCATGGATTTCTTTTACTAAAAAAATCCTTGGTATTTTTTTTCATTATCTACACGTCATTATTATGTTCCCTTTTTTTGGCCCATGGCATTTTCGTTCATAGTATGGCAAAACATTGGGCTCTATTAGTCACAGCCAAAAAATAGCTTTTATTAGCAAAAGCAGAAAACAAGGCTTTATTTTTGTTTTTTTCATCATAGCAAATAGGATTGTACGATCTCTGCGGGTGTTCGGGCTTGGGGATTCCCGGGCCGAGCAAATTTGTTCAATCGATCTCCCCTCCGGTACCGAACGAGTCGTTCGGTCTGGGAGTCTTCCAATCCGAACGGTCGGGAGCTATCGGCGTCCAACAGGAAACCAATTTGTTGATTTATTTGGACGGTTTTCCAGAATAAGGGTCCGAATTCTCTTCTTACTGCTGCCAGCTAAGAGGAAAGATTTGCACTTTGAACCACCAATGAAGCTACATGATTTGCTCGGCTTATGTGATCTGGGATGGGGTCCACCGGTAGAACAGCTAAAAGTACACGCAAGTCATAGTTAATATTTTGTACAGATTATATTGCTAGACTATAAAGCATATAATCTAATATTTAAATATAGTGTCTAGATATCTTTTCTTATGTTTACTTGTGATTTTTGGTTAGGGTAGGCATGCTTTTCAAGCCAGACTAGATGGCCCCGCTGCTATATAAAGCCACAGTACGTTGCTATAAAATGAGGTTATTTTTCTACGGTTTAGACAACATGTGTATCGACTATTAAGCGGCCCTCTTTGAGCGTCGTCGTTATTTTGTGTGTGTGAATTTTCTGTGTGAAAGTTGTACTTGGCTCGAGGTCCGTCATCACCGACGGCTTACGCGTTGGTTACGTCTACTACGGCGGGAGGTTCCTCGTGTGTCGACGGATTGTCCGTTGGTCGTCGTTACCCCTGCTTCAGGTTACGCGTACTGCTCGTGTAATTAAAAGTTTTTTTATCGATGGATACTGAAGTTCATTGCATCTTAAAAGATCAGGCCAAATCAGTGGCGCGTGCGAGGCCGTGCCTACATCATGGACCGGTGGGTGGTTGGGCTTTACTATGCTGCAGAGGTGTGGGTCGAAGCTATGCACGTTGGGGGATGCGCCAGCCCCAGTTCCTTAGTATAAGAGACAAGCTTCCCTCCATAGGCAAAAATCCAAACCAAGAACTGGCTCCATGTTCTTCCGTTCGCACACCTAAAACACAAACTAGCAGTGCAGCCAGGGGCGGGGGTAGTGCAAGGTGGAAACCCTAGCCGTGGCTGCCGAGCGGCTAAAAAGATAAGCTTCAGCAATGCGCGAGCGGCCGTGCTGGTAGCTGTGAGGCGCCATGTGATGGCTCCTAAACTTGCCGTCCATGTATACGGGAGTCCCAACCTTATACGAGAAGTGGTCTTCTTCCTTGTATCTTGACAGCCCATTAGTCCGGTCCATAATGAATAGACCGAACGCCCGAGGACCCTTTAGTCCAGGACTCCCTCAGTAGGGTACAACAGCCTACCACCACTGGTCTTGGCGGTAGGAACCTGATCAACGTACCAGCGCCGTCATGGACTACTGATATGGATAAGTGGCTACCGCCAGTGTCAATGGCCGTAGGCTGTACAAACCTACCGCCAAAGAGCATGGTGGTAGTTGTCCAACATGCATGCATGCATCATTCTACAAGGTGTAGTGGTGCAGCCTTATATTTCTAGCTTTTTTTTAGTATTGTCAGTACCATTCCTAGCCTTATATTCCCACGAATATGCATCAATTCATGCATTTTTGGTGAACAGAGATGGAACCAGAGACATGCGTGTTTGTTTATTGGATCAATCAATCAATCACTCTCTCTCCCATTGCCATGCATGCGCAGGGAGTACTAGCAGCAGTAGCAACTTAAGCTGGTTAGGCATGCATGTAGTAGTAGCAGCTTTAACCGGATGGGTTGGATGCATGCACATGCAACTTCCGTTTGGAACAAGGACCTGCCCTGCCGCCAAGCACACCGGCGGTAGGGTAGAAAGGCCTACCGCCAGAAATCTTTGCGGTACGATATTTTCCACGTTACGGTTGTGTGACGGTGCAGTTAGAACCTACCACAACGGACCATGGAGGTAGCATGTTGCACCCTACCACCGAGGGCTGTGGCGGTAGGAAAAAGGGTCAGATCCCGAAATTCTTCCGAGCAAGGGTCAGATCAGGCTAAACTTTCGTAAAAGGGTCAAAACAGGACATTTGAGTGTCGGTGGCATGCGGAGCAAATCGTGTGATGCAACTGTGGCTAGCGATAAGGTGAACATCCCCTTGAGCAAGCGAGCTAGGTTAATGTAGCATGTTGTCTTTACTTGCTAGCGTGCATGGTGTTGAGAGTATCTACCGAAATCAAGTAGCATGTACTGCTTGTCGGACCATGTGAATGCATGAACTAGGTTCGGACTGCTTGTCGGACCATGTGAACGCATGAACTAGGTTCGGACGTGAAAAAATAGCCCATGGGAGAGAGTTCTGGTGCCATGATAATGCAAATGTTGAGATGTAAATGCATGGCTAGGTGGAAAAATGTGTGGCTAGTGGGACAGACAAAACGTCTATCTATAATCAATGCAACATTGCGTGTGTATTTTTTATATACGTGGATGCATTTTAATTGAGCCTCTATGTGTTGTGGTGTTTTTCATTTTTTAAAGTACCAAAAATGCGTTGAAAAAAGAAAAAGTTTATTTAAAATGGGATTATTTGGCAATGAAATGACTAGTGATATCTTTACATGGCACGAGGTCGCGATTCGCTGCAAACGCGTCGTCGTCTTTTACACTGATAGAAAAAGAGGCTTCCGTCCAGCCCCATTAGTCGCGAAACTGTAGGAACCGCGACTAATGAAGTCTTTAGTCGCGGTTCGGCAGATGAACCGCGACCAAATGCCTGGGCCCAGGGCGCTCGCGGGCTTTAGTCGCGGTTGGCCAGGCCAACCGCGACTAAAGGTGCCCAAAGGCCTTTAGTCGCGGTTGGCCAGGCCAACCGCGACTAAAGCTCCTCCCTTTTAGTCCCGGTTTGTGGCACGAACCGGAACTAATGGGGTTGAGACCTTTAGTCCCGGTTCGTGCCACGAACCGGTACTAAAGGTCCCATTTTCAAACTCTA
>NC_057813.1:692977074-692993383 GCF_018294505.1 Triticum aestivum
ATATGGGAACCCCGTTAAACATTTTCAAAATCCTCAAAAACCTAATAGAAAAAAAGTTACGGGGCTTGTAAGATCTAGAGTGGAAAAAATTGAAAAATATTCAAACAGTGGGCAAACTATGGTCAAACAATGGTCAAACTAATTATTCTAGAATATTAGTGTTACTAAATAATTATTTTAATTATTTCAATTTTGGTCAAATCTGGTCAAACTGTGGTCAACTGTGGTCAAACAATGGTCAAACTAATTATTCAAGAAATATTAGTGTTACTAAATAATTATTGTTTTTTAAAACAATAGTTTCAAACTCAAACAGTGAAATGTGTCACTTCATGCTCAAGCAAAATTCCTGAAGGTTAATAGGATTGATATCTTATTATTGTCAGGAAAACAACAAGTGCAGACTTGGAGCGTGGGAGAATAGAACCCGGAAGTTAAGCGTGCTTGGGCTGGAGTAGTGAGAGGGATGGGTGACCGGTTGGGAAGTTAGATGATTTGGAATGATGAGGGGTGATAAAAGAATAAATTGAGAAGTAATGAGGGGTGGTGATTAGAGACTAGAGGTTAAAATAATTCAGAAATTTGAAAAAACAAATTTCAATTTTTTTTTTCAAAAACCTGTGGCGGCCTTTAGTCGCGGTTAGCCACAAGAACCGCGACTAAAGGTCCTCCGCCCCGACGGCCACCTGGCGCCCACGTGGACGGGCCTTTAGTCGCGGTTCTTAAGCAACCGCGACTAAAAGGGGGGGGCCTTTAGTCGCGCCCGTTCGGTCGCGGTTGCGCAACCGCGACTAATGGCAGTTGCGAACCGCGACCAAAGGCCCTTTTTCCACCAGTGTTAGATGAACGGGGAACCCTAGCACCACGCTGATTCTGGCGGCGGCACACAACTGGTAGTAGGCGTCAACCAAGAGGTGAGTAGTGTGTCCGGCGCCGGGGGATGTTGCATGCGAGACTTCATGTAGGGGTGGTTTGTGGGTGGACTTTCGTTTCGGCCTTCCAGTTTATACACGCCCATCCGAGGGAGTTGTGTGGGCAGTCTACTTGATACTCTACTGCACATATATAGTGGAAAAAATGATAGTTTCTCCTGGTGTTCTACCGGCTGTTGTTATGGTATGGAAGCATCTCATCATATATTACCCTCCCTAAAATCTTTTTTGGTTCGCTCTCGATTAATAATGATCCCATCTTGGTAGCTTACTAACCCATGAACCAGCACACGATGTATTTCTTAGCAGTTTTTCTGTTGCATGCAAGTAATGTTGCGCGTGCATGAGCCCATGATTTTCGCTGTGCGGGCCTTGCCCTGATTAGCGGATCAAATCTAACGTGGAGAAGGTCGTCAAATGACGCCATGATTTTTGGATCAATTCCATTTTCTCTCGTACTTTCTATTCTCTGTTCGGCATAATAAAAGGAACAACTGCGTGGGATCGATGACGCGTGATTAGAGGAAGCCGCCGCCAAATTTTGAGCCTTCCAAAACAATACTGTACTTGCCTAATCTGTTGGACGTGAAAGTCACGGCAAACCATTACTCCCATGATCCAAAAATCAGGGCCGAGCATTTCTCCCACGATCCAAAAATCACGGCAGAGCGTTCTCCCACGATCCGATTGGTGGCCTACGTGCGTGCTTGCTCTGCTGAAGTGGCTGCCATGGCACTTGTCTTTGTCTCCACGGCGAAAAGTGCTGCCATGGCATGAATTGGTGCAACAGTTGTGGTCGATGCCATGGTCGAGAACTCGAGAGCGGCTGCGGTGCACACACGACAGCGACGGCGAGCGGCGGCAAGATGCTGGGACGAAACGGGGACGTGAGAATGGAAGGGTAGGGCAAGCTCTGAGACACAGTGGTTCACCCCAGGGCTGCCCGTGGCCGCGACGACGAGGAACGGCGGCGGCTGTCGCTGTGTTTTCTCGGTCCGCTCGGTCGGCCCGGTTAAAGACCGGACCGGACCGACATTTTTTCGGGCCCAATTTGGCAGACCGGACCGTCCAATTTCTATAGCGAGCCAGGACCGAGCGGGCCAAGACCGAACGGGCCACGAGCGGGCCGAAAAGCCCGCTCGGTACGTCCAGCCTGAGCCGACATCATGATGGGAAAGAGGAGAATTTATAGGAGCATACGGCGGCGAAGCAGTGATGAAGGGAGTCTTCAGGAAAGAAAGAGATCAAATCAAGAGGCATCCAGAAACACCGGGAATAGAGATTTAAGCGGCGACAGAAACAAAATCAAAGACAGCCACCACCCATGCCGCCAGGTTGATGAGAAGAACCAATCTCATGCAAAATAGCTAGATCCACCTGAAGATGTACCCTCCAAGATCCCCCAATAAATAACGTGGCAGGTCCCCATTGGCCAGGTTTTTACTGATTGGAAAAAGTCAAAAAAACCTGATAAATTAAGCCTGGCTAGGTTTAGTATATTTAGAATGGTGTTTGAGTTTTGACACAAAGAAGAGGGAGGCCTATAGAGTGAGATCAACGCCTTGAGTGGTGGACAAAGAGTCTGAAGTGTATATAACCATGACGCCGTCTTATACATTTGCTACAATGCATTCAAACCCCTAGTACTTGTTGCCAGCAGCCGTTAGGTTGGAGGTGTGATACAATTTACTCCATTGCTACAGGCTACCAACATGAATGAACGCCTATTTTTATTTTTCACTCTCTTTTTGATGTAATAAAACCCGAGTCTAAATTCTTATCTAAGCTAGCTAGTCATTAAAGGTCGATGGCACGAACAAGTCTGTCTGTTGTGTCACGCCCGGGGTGAATCTTATCTGGCGCTTCAGGCGCCCGTTACAGGGCAATTTGTAAACGGGCACCTGAAGCAGTCCAAGCTGGGCCGGCCCATTCTATTTTTTTTATTTTCCAGAAATATTCAAAAGGAAAGAGAACCATAATGCAAATCCGTGCCCCGCTTGTCGTCGTAGCTGAGCTCCAACCACCACGCCAACGCCCTTGTAGTGCGCTAAGTGACTTCCCTTCCGCATTTCATTTCGTTTCGTGTGGTTCAGGAAAGCCTTGTTTTTGGAAGCTCGGTGTTTCCTGGTTGCGGTTTAGTTTACGGACAGTTTTATTCAGTTTTTCCTTTTTTTCCTTAGCTTTTTTTTAAAATGCGTGATATTTTTAAGGAATTGCGTGTTTTTAAAAATTGATGAACTTTTTTCTAATTTGATGAATGATTTTTCAAATTCGATGAATTTCTTTCAAACCGATGATTGTTTTCAGATTACATGAACATTTTTAAAATTCAGTGAACCTTTTTTAAAATTTGATCATCTTTTTTCAAAATCGATGAAATTTTTTGAAATTCGAGGAACTTTTTTGGAAAATTGATGACCTTTTTTCAAAATCGTTGAACTTTTTTGAAATTCATTGAACTTTTTCTAAAATCGATGAACTTTTTTCTTATTTGATGAAATTTCTTTCTAACAGATGAACTTCTGTTTCAACTTTGATAATTTTTTTCAAGAATGAATGAACTTTTTTTATTAAAATATCATTTTTTCCAAAAAAAAAGATCTAATACTTAAAACATCTAAGTGGTATTGCGTAATAAATAGCGCGGGTGTTATGGTCCTAATTTTTTTTGCGTTGCTATCAATCACTAGTGTTCGGATAGTGGAGTGACTAGCTGAATAATCTTGCAGTGCAGCGGTGCGAGTTCGATTCATCGTACTGCCATATTTTTTCGATGTTTTTTCACGAGAAAGTTTTGTGTGTCCGTGAGCCGGCCCACTAGGCGTTGTAGTGGGCGCCGCTTTGCTTCCGCGGCGCCGAACATGCCGAATAGGAGCTCCGCACATCTGGACTGCTTCATGTCAGTTCGTACTTGGATCGTCCACAACAAGTTATCCATGGCCTGGCTTGGGCACAACCCAGAGTCTGAGAGCCCCAAATGTATCTGTTGCACCAGGCCAATTGATGCTACCGATGCACATTCAAAATTGTTAAAAAAAATTGAAAACATTTAGTGCATAGACACAATATCAATGTATGTTGTCACAAAAATACATATTAAAGTTCGAAACATTGTTTAAGATACAAATTTGACACTGAATACTACATGACGCAAATTGGGCTTCAGTTTGGCCCATTAGCACATTAATGTCAAATTTGTCATTTTTGTATCTCGAGCAACATTTCAATTTTTGATTGGAATTTTTGTGACAACAAACATTGATATTGTTTCAATGCACTAAACTTTTTCAAACATTTTTTAATGTGCAACGCTGTCCTGTGCACCTGGTAGCACCTATTGCCTTGGTGCACCAGATATGTTCCCCTCACGTGGCTCTTCTTGGTCTATGAAGACAAATCCAAACGTGTCCCTTGTGCACATGCACGTCACATGCGTGGTTCGATGGAACACATGCATCACTAGTAGAAAAAGGGCCTTTTGTCCCGGTCCGTAAGGGCCTTCTTTCCCGATTTTGGAACCGGGACTAAAAGGTCGTTAATAATGCCCTTGGCCTTTAGCCCCGGTTCTTACACGAACCGGGACAGATGGGCCTCCACGTGGCTGCTTCGGCCAGCCCAGGCAGGGGGGCCTTTGGTCCCGGTTGGTGACACCAACCGGGACCAATAGGCATCCACGCGTCAGCAGCTGGCTGGAGCTGAGGTTTTTGTTTGTTTTTTGAAAGGGCTGGTTTAGGGGTTTTGGGGGGTTAATTTAGGTTGTTATTAGCTAGCTAATAGAGAGAAGTGTCCTCTCTTATATATCTCCGTGCTTGGTTTACCAACGCTACTGCTATGCCTAACGTTAACGTGGCTTCAATTGAAGTGAAGGCAACATGTGGTGCATGTCGAAAGTAATACTAATCCTAACTTGATCAAGTTTGGATTGTACTACTTTCGACATGCACCACATGCATGTTGCCTTCACTTCAATCCAATCCATGTTCATTTCACCCGCTCGCATCATGCATCATCATATATAATAACAAGTCCTACTAATTAATCATCATCATACAACTTCTACTCGTTATTAATAACAAGTCATACAATCATCATCCTCATAGTGATCGAACCAACCCTACTTAATTGTTATTAGCACATGATCATCAGTATTAGGTATAAATACCCTCTTTAAGGTAAAATAGCATAAAACAATATAGACCGTGACTCTCCATTATGGAGAATGAAGATCATCATGTCTCCAATTCTAGCGCTTCGCTTCCTTTTGCTTCCAAGAACCTCCTTACGACTGTCCATACATTTTTTCCATTCTTTGATTGCCATGTCTCCACTTCTTTTAGAAATCCGGTATGGACAGTTGAGATTCGTAGGACAACCTGGTTGTATGTTCAAAACATCAAGGCGACCGTGCTGATACATCATATGAGGCACACAATCATTTGGGATTATCTGTTGAAAAACATAGTAATAACTTCGTAGTTAGCAATGATGTACTAGTTTTAGAAGTATGCAAAAGATGCACGGATGTCGTAATAGTAAAAAATATTACCATGGTATCTCCATAGTAGTTACCGTAGTTCAACACGTGCACTAGTGGCACATATTGACCATGATGTTGAGGAGTTCGATTGTAGATATTGTAATTCTCAAGATCAGTACAAAATGTATCAGATGATTTTTCTCCTTATAAGTTAATTCGGAGCCATCGGTGTAGTGGGTTTTGTCTACCATCTTCCGCAAATTCTTTGAAGAATGAAAATAAGTTGTCAATGAAAATAAGCTGTCAACTATTTTGAAATAAAAAATATAAATTACTTAATAACTATGTTTGAGAAACTCACATAGGGGAAGAATTGGAAGCGTATCAACAAGGACCCAAATGTCCAAATTGTCTTGCTCGATTTTAGGATCACCAAGATTCATGGTAACAAGTATACCGACATCAAAATCATACATCTTGCAAAGTGCTTCCCAATTTTTGCAACCAAAATGGCTTACACTCTCAGAATTGTACATCTTTACTTCAAAATCGACACCATGATGGGTCCTTAGGTGAATTTTCTTTGTTTCCATACTTTCATGGTCTTCAAAACCCATCATGTCCAAGACATAGCGTCTTGCATAGCATGGGATAAGCTAGTCAAATTGGAAAAGATGAAAAGTACACATTTCAATAGTTTAAGTCGTGCTTAATTATGAAAAAAAAATATTGTCGTCGTTGCGTACCATTTCAACATTGAAGGTCTCCTCAAGCTTAATGCTGAAGCGCCGATCTTCGTCCAGCTCAAGGAACATGTCGCACATACCTCGGTCGTCGTGGCACCAGTCGCACTCCCCCGGGCGGTTTTCGTCGTCCGAGTACGACATTTCCTATGTTCATAATGTTGGAAATATGCCCTAGAGGCAATAATAAAAGGATTATTATTATATTTCCTTGTTCATGATAATTGTCTTTTATTCATGCTATAATTGTATTATCTGGAAATTATAATACACGTGTGAATACATAGACCACAACATGTCCCTAGTGAGCCTCTAGTTGACTAGCTCGTTGATCAACAGATAGTCATGGTTTCCTGACTATGGACATTGGATGTCAATGATAATGGGATCACATCATTAGGAGAATGATGTGATGGACAAGACCCAATCCTGAGCATAGTACAAGATCGTGTAGTTCATTTGCTAGAGCTTTTCCAATGTCAAGTATCTTTTCCTTAGACCATGAGATCGTGCAACTCCCGGATACCGTAGGAGTGCTTTGGGTGTACCAAACGTCACAACATAACTGGGTGACTATAAAGGTATGCTACGGATATCTCCAAAAGTGTCTGTTGGGTTGACACGGATCGAGACTAGGATTTGTCACTCCGTATGACGGAGAGGTATCTCTGGGCTCACTCGGTAATGCATCATCATAATAAGCTCAAAGTGACCAAGTGTCTGGTCACGGGATCATGCATTACAGTACGAGTAAAGTGACTTGACGGTAACGAGATTGAACAAGGTATTGGGGTACCGACGATCGAATCTCGGCCAAGTAACGTACCGATTAACAAAGGGAATTGTATACGGGGTTGCTTGAATCCTCGACATCATGGTTCATCCGATGAGATCATCGAGGAGCATGTGGGAGCCAACATGGTATCCAGATCCCGCTATTGGTTATTGACCGGAGAGCTGTCTCGGTCATGTCTACGTGTCTCCCGAACCCGTAGGGTCTACACACTTAAGGTTCGGTGATGCTAGGGTTGTAGAGATATGAGTATGCAGCAAACCGAAAGTTGTTCGGAGTCCCGGATGAGATCCTGGACATCACGAGGAGTTCTGGAATGGTCCGGAGGTAAATAATTATATATGGGAAGTCGAGTTTCGGCCATCGGGAAAGTTTCAGGGGTCACCGGTATTGTATCGGGACCACCGGAAGGGTCCCGGGCGTCCACCGGGTGGGGCCACCCATCTCGGAGGGCCCCATGGGCTGAAGTGGGAGGGTAACCAGCCCCTGGTGGGCTTGTGCGCCCCCCGCTGGGCCCCCCTCTGCACCTAGGGTTGGGAACCCTAGGGGAGGGGGCGCCTCCACTTGCCTTGGGGGGCAAGTTTCCCCCCTTGGCCGCCGCCCCCCCAGGAGATCCCATCTCCTAGGGCCGGCACCCCCCTGGGGTCCCTATATAAAGAGGAGGGTGGGAGGGCAGACGCACCCTGACACCTGGCGCCTCCCTTTCCCCCTTGCTACACCTCTCCCTCCCGTAGACGCTTGGCGAAGCCCTGCCGGGATCCCTGCTGCATCCACCACCACGCCGTCGTGCTGCTGGATCTTCATCAACCTCTCCTTCCCCCTTGCTGGATCAAGAAGGAGGAGACGTCACGCTGACCGTACGTGTGTTGAACGCGGAGATGCCATCCTTTCGGCGCTAGGATCTCCGGTGATTTGGATCACGACGAGTACGACTCCCTCAACCCCGTTATCTTGAACGCTTCCGCTCGCGATCTACAAGGGTATGTAGATGCACTCCTCTCTCTCGTTGCTAGATGAACTCATAGATTGATCTTGGTGAACGTAGAATTTTTTTTATTTTATGCAACGTTCCCCAACAGTGGTATCAGAGCCAGGTTTATGCGTAGTTCTCTATTGCACGAGTAGAACACAAATTTGTTGTGGGCGTAGATGTTGTGAACTTTCTTGCCACTACTAGTCTTATTTTGTTTCAGCGGTATTGTGGGATGAAGCGGCCCGGACCGACCTTACACGTACGCTTGCGTGAGACAGGTTCCACCGACTGACATGCACCAGTTGCATGAGGTGGCTAGCGGGTGTCTGTCTCTCCCACTTTAGTTGGAGCGGATTCGATGAAAAGGGTCCTTATGAAGGGTAAATAGAAGTTGACAAATCACGTTGTGGTTTTTCGTAGGTAAGAAAACGTTCTTGCTAGAACCCTATTGCAGCCACGTAAAAGATGCAACAACAATTAGAGGACGTCTAACTTATTTTTGCAGCAATTGCTATGTGATGTGATATGGCCAAAAGTTGTGATGAATGATGAATGATATATTGTGATGTATGAGATCATGTTCTTGTAATAGGAATCACGACTTGCATGTCGATGAGTATGACAACCGGCAGGAGCCATAGGAGTTGTCTTAATTATTGTATGACATGCGTGTCAATGATTTAACACCATGTAATTACTTTACTTTATTGCTAAACCGTTAGCCATAGTAGTAGAAGTAATAGTTGGCAAGCAACTTCATGGAGACACGATGATGGAGATCATGATGATGGAGATCATGGTGTCATGCCGGTGAGAAAGATGATCATGGAGCCCCGAAGATGGAGATCAAAGGAGCTATATGATATTGGCCATATCATGTCACTACTATTTAATTGCATGTGATGTTTATTATTTTTGTGCATCTTGTTTACTTAGAACGACGGTAGTAAATAAGATGATCCCTCATAATAATTTCAAGAAAGTGTTCCCCCTAACTGTGTGCCGTTGCTAAAGTTCGTCGTTTCGAAGCACCACGTGATGATCGGGTGTGATAGATTCCTACGTTCACATACAACGGGTGTAAGACAGTTTTACACATGCAAAACACTTAGGTTAACTTGACGAGCCTAGCATGTACAGACATGGCCTCGGAACACAGAGACCGAAAGGTCAAACATGAGTCGTATGGAAGATACGATCAACATGGAGATGTTCACCGATGATGACTAGTCTGTCTCACGTGATGATCGGACACGGCCTAGTCGACTCGGATCATGTAACACTTAGATGACTAAAGGGATGTCTAATCTGAGTGGGAGTTCATTAATAATTTGATTAGATGAACTTAATCATCATGAACTTAGCCTAAAATATTTGCAAAAATGTCTTGTAGATCAAATGGCCAACACTCATGTCAACATGAACTTCAACGAGTTCCTAGAGAAAACCAAGCTAAAAGATGATGGCAGCAACTATACAGACTGGGTCCGGAACCTGAGGATCATCCTCATAGCTGCCAAGAAGCATATGTCCTAGAAGGACCCCTAGGTGAAGCACCCATCCCATAGAACCAAGACGTTATGAACGCCTGGCAGTTACGTGCTGATGATTACTCCCTCATTCAGTGCGGCATGCTTTACAGCTTAGAACCGGGGCTCCAAAAGCGTTTTGAGCAACACGGAGCATATGAGATGTTCGAGGAGCTGAAAATGGTTTTCCAAGCTCATGCCCGGGTCGAGAGATATGAATTCTCCGACAAGTTCTATAGTTGTAATCTGGAGGAAAATAGTTCTGGCAGTGAGCACATACTCAAAATGTCTGGGTTGCACAACCGCTTGTGCCAGCTGGACATTAACCTCCCGGACGAGGCGGTCATTGACAGAATCCTTCATTCGCTCCCACCGAGCTATAAGAGCTTTGTGATGAACTACAATATGCAGGGGATGGTGAAAACTATTCCTGAAGTATTTTCAATGCTGAAGTCAGCAGAGGTAGAAATCAAGAAGGAACATCAAGTTTTGATGGTCAATAAAACCACCAAGTTCAAGAAGGGCAACGGTAAGAAGAACTTCAAGAAGGACGACAAAGATGTTGCCGCGCCCAGTAAGCCAGTTGCCAGGAAGAAGTCAAAGAATGGACCCAAGCCTGAGACTGAGTGCTTTTATTGCAAAAGGAACGGTCACTGGAAGCGGAACTACCCCAAATACTTAGCGGACAAGAAGTCTGACAACACTAAAGGTATATGTGATATACATGTAATTGATGTGTACCTTACCAGTACTCGTAGTAACTCCTGGGTATTTGATACCTGTGCCGTTGTTCATATTTGTAACTCACAGCAGGAGCTGCGGAATAAGCGGAGACTGGCGAAGGATGAGGTGACGATGCGCGTCGGGAATGGTTCCAAGGTTGATGTGATCGCTGTCGGCACGCTACCTCTACATTTACCCACGGGATTAGTTTTAAACCTCAATAATTGTTATTTAGTGCCAAGTTTGAGCATGAATATTGTATCTGGATCTTGTTTAATACGAGATGGCTACTCATTTAAATCCGAGAATAATGGTTGTTCTATTTATATGAGAGATATGCTATATGGTCATGCTCCGATTGTCAATGGTTTATTCTTAATGAATCTCGAATGTAATGTTACACATATTCATAGTGTGAATACCAAAAGATGTAAAGTTGATAACGATAGTCCCACATACTTGTGGCACTGCCGCTTGGTCACATTGGTGTCAAGCGCATGAAGAAGCTCCATGCTGATGGACTTTTAGAGTCTCTCAATTATGAATCATTTGACACATGCGAACTATGCCTAATGGACAAAATGACCAAGACTCCGTTCTCCGGAACAATGGAGCGAGCAACCAACTTATTGGAAATCATACATACTAATGTGTGCGGTCCAATGAGCGTTGAGGCTCGCGGAGGATATCATTATGTTCTCACTCTCACTGATGACTTGAGTAGATATGGGTATGTCTACTTGATGAAACACAAGTCTGAGACCTTTGAAAAGTTCAAGGAATTTCAGAATGAAGTAGAGAATCAACATGACCGAAAAATAAAGTTCTTATGATCAGATCGTGGAGGAGAATATTTAAGTCACGAATTTGGTACGCACTTAAGGAAATGTGGAATCGTTTCACAACTCACGCCGCTTGGAACACCTCAGCGTAACGGTGTGTCCGAAAGTCGTAATCGCACTCTATTGGATATGGTGCGATCTATGATGTCTCTTACCGATTTACCGCTATCATTTTGGGGATACGCTCTATAGACAGCTACATTCACTTTAAATAGGGCACCGTCTAAATCCGTTGAGACGACACCATATGAATTATGGTTTGGGGAGAAACCTAAGCTGTCATTTCTAAAAGTTTGGGGATGCGATGCTTATGTCAAGAAACTTCAACCTGAAAAGCTCGAACCCAAGTCGGAAAAATGCGTCTTCATAGGATACCCTAAGGAAACCATTGGGTGTACCTTCTACCTTAGATCCAAAGGCAAGATCTTTGTTGCCAAGAACGGATCCTTTCTGGCAAAACAGTTTCTCTCAAAAGGAGTAAGTGGGAGGAAAGTATAACTTGATGAAGTACTACCTCTTGAACCGGAAAGTAGTGCAGCTCAGGAAAATGTTCCTGTGGTGCCTACACCAACTGGAGACGAAATTAATGATGATGATCAAGGTACTTCGGATCAAGTTGCTACTGAACTTCGTAGGTCCACAAGGACACGTTCCACACCAGAGTGGTATGGCAACCCTGTCCTGGAAATCATGTTATTAGACAACGGTGAACCTTCAAACTATGAAGAAGCGATGGCGGGCCCAGATTCCAACAAATGGCTTGAAGCCATGCAATCCGAGATAGAATCCATGTATGAAAACGAAGTATGGACTTTGACAGACTTGCCCGATGACCGGCGAGCGATAGAAAACAAATGGATCTTTAAGAAGAAGACGGACGCGGATGGTAATGTTACAATCTATAAAGCTCGACTTGTCACTAAGGGTTATCGACAAGTTCAAGGGGTTGACTACGATGAGACTTTCTCTCCCGTAATGAAGCTGAAGTCCGTCCGAATCATGTTAGCAATTGACGCATACTATGATTATGAGATATGGTAGATGGACGTCAAAACGGCATTCCTTAACGGCTATCTTAAGGAAGAACTGTATATGATGCAGCCGGAAGGTTTTATCGATCCTAAGAATGCTAACAAGGTATGCAAGCTTCAGTGATCCATTTATGGGCTGGTGCAAGCATCTCGGAGTTGGAACATTCGATTTGATGAGATGATCAAAGCATTTGGGTTTATGCAGACTTGTGGAGAAGCCTGCATTTACAAGAAAGTGAGAGGGAGCTCTGTAGAATTTCTCATATTATATGTAGATGACATACTTTTGATGGGAAATGATATAGAACTTTTGAACAGCATTAAGGCCTACTTGAATAAGTGTTTTTCAATGAAGGACCTTGGAGAAGTTGCTTACATATTAGGCATCAAGATCTATAGGGATAGATCGAGACGCCTCATAGGTCTTTCACAAAGCACATACCTTGATAAGATATTGAAGAAGTTCAATATGGATCAGTCCAAGAAAGGGTCCTTGCCTATATTGCAAGGTGTGAGATTGAGCTCGGCTCAATGCCCGACCACAGCAGAAGATAAAGAAGAGATGAGTGTCATCCCCTATGCCTCAGCCATAGGATCTATTACGTATGCCATGCTGTGTACCAGACCTGATGTAAACCTTGCCGTAAGTTTGGTAGGAAGGTACCAAACTAATCCCGGCAAGGAACAGTGGACAACGGTCAAGAATATCCTTAAGTACCTGAAAAGGACAAAGGACATGTTTCTCGTTTATGGAGGTGACGAAGAGTTCGTCGTAAAGGGTTACGTCGATGCTAGCTTCGACACTGATCTGGATGACTCTAAGTCACAAACCGGATACGTGTATATGTTGAATCATGGAGCAGTAAGCTGGTGCAGTTGCAAGCAGAGCGTCATGGCGGGATCTACATGTGAAGCGGAGTACATGGCAGCCTCGGAGGCAGTGCATGAAGCAACATGGATGAAGGAGTTCATCACCGACCTAGGAGTCATACCCAATGCGTCGGGGCCGATCACTCTCTTCTGTGACAACACTGGAGCTATTGCCCTTGCCAAGGAGCCCAAGTTTCACAAGAAGACCAGGCACATCAAGTGTCGTTTCAACTCCATCCATGAAAATGTTCGAGATGGAGACATAGATATTTGCAAAGTACATACGGATCTGAATGTCGCAGATCCATTGACTAAACCTCTTCCGCGAGCAAAACATGATCCACACCAGAACTCTATGGGTGTTCAATTCATCACAATGTAACTAGATTATTGACTCTAGTGTAAGTGGTATGGCCCTAGAAGCAATAATAAAAGGATTATTATTATATTTCCTTATTCATGATAATTGTCTTTTATTCATGCTATAACTGTATTATCTGGAAATCGTAATACAAGTGCTTATACATAGACCACAACATGTCCCTAGTGAGCCTCTAGTTGACTAGCTCGTTGATCAACAGATAGTCATGGTTTCCTGACTATGGACATTGGATGTCAATGATAACGGGATCACATCATTAGGAGAATGATGTGATGGACAAGACCCAATCCTAAGCATAGTACAAGATCGTGTAGTTCGTTTGCTAGAGCTTTTCCAATGTCAAGTATCTTTTCCTTAGACCATGAGATCGTGTAACTCCCGGATACCGTAGGAGTGCTTTGGGTGTACCAAACGTCACAATGTAACTAGGTGACTATAAAGGTATGCTACGGGTATCTCCGAAAGTGTCTGTTGGGTTGACATGGATCGAGACTGGGATTTGTCACTTAGTATGACGGAGAGGTATCTCTGGGCCCACTCGGGATCATGCATTATAGTACGAGTAAAGTGACTTGTTAGTAACGAGATTGAACGAGGTATTGGGATACCGACGATCGAATCTCGGGCAAGTAACGTACCGATTGACAAAGGGAATTGTATACGGGGTTGGTTGAATCCTCGACATCGTGGTTCATCCGACGAGATCATAGAGGAGCATGTGGGAGCCAACATGGGTATCCAGATCCCGCTATTGGTTATTGACCGGAGAGCCGTCTCGGTCATGTCTACGTGTCTCCCGAGCCCATAGGGTCTACACACTTAAGGTTCGGTGACGCTAGGGTTGTAGAGATATGAGTATGCAGCAAACCAAAAGTTGTTCGGAGTCCCGAATGAGATCCCGGACATCACGAGGAGTTTCGGAATGGTTCGGAGGTAAAGAATTATATATGGGAAGTCGAGTTTCGGCCATCGGGAAAGTTTCGAGGGTCACCGACATTGTAGCGGGACCACCGGAAGGGTCCCGGGGGTCCACAGGGTGGGGCCACCCATCCTGAAGGGCCCCATGGGCTGAAGTGGGAGGGGAACCAGCCCCTGGTAGGCTGGTGTGCCCCCTCCCCGGGCCCCCCTTTGCGCCTAGGGTTGGGAACCCTAGGGAGGGGGCGCCTCCACTTGCCTTGGGGGGCAAATTTCCCCCCTTGGCCACCGCCACCCCTAGGAGATCACATCTCCTAGGGCCGGCGCCTCCCCCCTGGGGTCCCTATATAAAGAGGGGGGGGGTGGGAGGGCAGCCGCACCCTGACACCTGGCGCCTCCCTTTCCCCCTTGCTACACCTTTCCCTCCCGTAAACGCTTGGCGAAGCCCTGCCGAGATCCCTGCTGCATCCACCACCACGCCGTCGTGCTGCTGGATCTTCATCAACCTCTCCTTCCCCCTTGCTGGATCAAGAAGGAGGAGACATCACGCTGACCGTACGTGTGTTGAACGCGGAGGTGCCGTCCGTTCGGCGCTAGGATCTCCGGTGATTTGGATCACGACGAGTACGACTCCCTCAACCCCGTTCTCTTGAACGCTTCCGCTCGCGATCTACAAGGGTATGTGGATGCACTCCTCTCTCTCGTTGCTAGATGAACTCATAGATTGATCTTGGTGAACGTATAAAAAATTTCATTTTATGCAATGTTCCCCAACACATAATTCAAATATTAAACTTGTCCAATTAAATATATGTACTAAAAAACCTAAATTAGATCATTATTATTCATCACGGGTTGACTATCAGTCTGTCGAGCCTTTTCTTGAAAACTCTCAGCTCATGTGGTGTACATATTCGACCGTCGGTGATGGTAGCTCCTCCTTTCATTCCCGAGTGCATTACACCAAATTGTCTAGCACACGGGAATGAAGGAGAAGCTACACCACGACAACAGTCGGGATTCTTCTCCTTTCATATATATATGGTTGGAGACTCTCCCTCACTGATTCCTCTTTGAAATTTGCGACCGTCGGTGATGGTAGCTCCTCCTTTCGTTCCCGAGTGCATTACACCAAATTGTATCTAGCACACGGGAACGAAGGAGAAGCTACCCCCACGACAACAGTCGGGATTCTTCGTCCTCTCATATAGGTGGAGACTCGATAGACATAAAGTCAACCCGAGGACTCATATTACAGGACTCATATTGACATGGAGATTTGGCTGGTCTCACCTCGAGGTCGGAGGGGGGTCGGTGACGGTGACAACGGTGCGGATGATGGAGGGGGCTCCTAGATTTCTGCATAGTGCTCTCCAATTTTAGCATTCAAAGAAGGAGTACTTTTCCAATTTGAGCATTCAATAAGCAAAACCAAATCGTAAAATAAAGTAGTATTCAAATTATGCATTCAATTATAAGCAAAACTACATCATCTCTTGTGTCCGTACATCGTCGAATATTATCACTAATACTCCTCGAATACTATCATACATATAGCATCACTAGTACAGCTAGAACCGTAGCGCCCGACGGGTATCGTCACGGGCGGTGGACACCTAAAGAGAAGGAACCATCACAGGATCATAGCTCCAATGAGATCCCTGAAGAACCTGCCAGGTATTGTCGAACCTGCCCTCCAACACAACCATGTAGCGACGGACGTGCTCGTCCTCCTCACTGACACGGTGACGTACCACCTCTGCTGTGTCCGGAAGCCTCGGCACCGTCACTGGCCCACACGACCGCCACCAAACAAGGATCGGGTCTACAACGGGCTGGCTCCTCACCAACCTACTCCCCCCGGAAGGTAGCACCTCCCAATACCAGCCCGGTGGAGCCCAGTCCCGGACATGGCCCCTCTGATCAAGCCGGCCTCCTCCACCGAGTCGACGACGAGGATGCGAGATAGGCATCGTAAAATGAACTAAAAAAATAAACTAGTTCTATTAATTTTCTTGCTGAAAATAAACTACTTCTATATATAGTAAAATAAAGTAGTTTTATTAAATTAACTAGTTCAACTACTAAGCATTTACTAT
>NC_057813.1:692994170-693009384 GCF_018294505.1 Triticum aestivum
CGGGGGCGGCGGAGGGCGACGGCGACGGCGGTGGGGGGGGGGGCGTAGGGCGACGCCGACGGGCGATGGCGTGGGCTCTGGGGGCGGAGGGAGACGGGCGACGGCGATGGGGCAGCCTGGCGGCACCGTGGATGAGCTCGCGGCGTCGTTGGGCGGGCGGCAACTGGCGATGGAAATCTGAAAAATTCCCAAGTGTGGGCTTATATAGCAAAGGCTTTGGTACCAGTTCGTCGCACCAAGCAGGACCAATGAGCCCTTTAGTCCCGGTTGGTCGCACCAACCGGGACCAAAGGCCTCTTTTCAGCAGCCCAAAGGGCGGGAAACAGAGATCTTTGGTCCCAGTTGGTGGTACAAACCGGGAAAAAAGATGGGCATCGGTCCCGGTTGGTGCTAAAAACCGGTACCAATTCCTCCCATTAGTCCCGGTTGGTGGCACCAACCGGGACCAAAGGTCGTGTGCTGGCGCTGCGCGGTGCTATGTTTAGTCCCACCTCGCTAGCCGAGAGGGGCTCGGAGTGGTTTATAAGCCCTGCCGAACCAACCACTTCGAGCTCCTCTCTACTGCAGGCTTACGGGCCTAAATTCACTCTCTGTGCTTGTGCGCCTATTGGGCCTACCGCGGGCCTACATCCTGGCCCTATTAATGGGTTTTCTAGTCGTATGCAGGCCGTGGTGGCCCTGTAGGTGGCACTTTTAAAAAAAAATCTAGTTTTTTTGCTTTGTTTTTTGTTTATAATTACTTATTTATTATCTTTTATGATAATTATTTTTGCTATTAAAGTTTGTAACAAAATTATAATTACTTATTTATTTTCTTTTATGATAATTCTTTTTTCTTTTAATGTTTTGAACAGAAAATACTTTGATAATTTTAGTTGCATAAATTCTATATAATTTTAGTTTCAATAATACTAGAGGTTTATAAAAGTTGTTTAGTTGATTCCTTTAGTACTAGTTCTAAGACTGTTACAAAGGCATTTTATTTGGTACAGATTCTAAGGCTGGGGCCCCACGAGCACCTTTTAGTACCGGTTCATGGCATAAACCGGTAAAAGAGTTTTTTAGTTGATTCTTTCTGCAGCTGTTTTTTATTCCTACCTCGCCAAGCGAGAGGCACTCGCAGCGGTTTATAAGCCCTGAGTGTAGAGACAATGAAGGGAGAGGCGCAGTGCTCACCAGCATGTTTCTTACCTTCAAGCCTTGAGGAAGTGGCGTAGACTGCACGGAGCTATGAGGGTTTTGGACAAGAACTACACATAGCTCCATGTAGTCTACACTATTTCCTCAAGGCCTGAAGCTAAGCAACGTGCAGGTGAGCATTGCGCCTCTCTTTTATTTTAAATAACTTATTACAACTCCGGACTTATTGTTTTATTAAAATTTATTTTATTTTATTTGGTTTCTACTTACATCATTAATTTTCATCCCATTCTGACTTCATTTGTTATTTTTCATGCATTTACTGATTATTTTGAGCTATAAGTCCCTGAAATTGAAAAGCATTTCAAATGAACTCTGAAAAGGTTGGAATTTGTCATGGTATCATCATTTCATCCACATAGCATATGGAAGAAAGTTGATAGGGTTACGGCAAAAACTGGATGCACTTCATGTACAAAACGGGCAATCTATTTCGAAGTATCAGGATTTCATACGGAAACTTGTCTGTTACAACAGGCATTTCAAATGAACTACGAAAAGTTTGAAAGTTGGCATGGTATCATCATAATAGTTGTGGAGAAAGTCTTCACTTTTTCTTCACTTGTGTCCTTTCCTTATTGCGCCGTAACCATGGATAATCTTCATCATTTATCAGGATGCTTGGGTCAACCTTGACTTTGAAGGGACGAATTTCATGAAACTTTTCATAATCTTCGGACATGTATGTCTTGCCCTCCACTCCCAAGATGTCTCTTTTTCCTGAAAGAACTATGTGGCGCTTTGGCTCATCGTATGATGTATTCGCTTCCTTATTTTTCTTTTTCTCGGTTTGGTAGACATGTCCTTCACATAGATTACCTGTGCCACATCATTGGCTAGGATGAACGATTCGTTAGTGTACCCAAAATTGTTCAGATCCACTATTTTCATTCCGTACTGTGGGTCTACCTGTACCCCGCCTCCTGACAGATTGACCCATTTGCACTTAAACAAAGGGACCTTAAAATCATGTCCGTAGTCAAGTTCCCATATGTCCACTATGTAACCATAATATGTGTCCTTTCCCCTCTGGGTTGCTGCATAAAAGCGGACACCGCTATTTTGGTTGGTGCTCTTTTGATCTTGGGCGATCGTGTAAAATGTATTCCCATTTATCTCGTATCCTTTGTAAGTCAATACAGTCGAAGATGGTCCCCTGGACAACGAGTACAGCTCAGCACAAACAGTGTTCT
Organism: Triticum aestivum; assembly: GCF_018294505.1. NCBI lineage: Eukaryota > Viridiplantae > Streptophyta > Magnoliopsida > Poales > Poaceae > Triticum > Triticum aestivum. The sequence continues at coordinate 692,996,564 of NC_057813.1, forward strand.
CACCTCTGAGACGTGTTTCCAACCAACTGCTGAAAGTCCTGATGTGTTCACTTGTAATCCAGTCGCCGCACCACTCCGGGTGTTTGGAGCACAGAATGTTCTTGTGTTCATCGACATACGGTGTCACCAAGGTAGAGTTCATTAGTACTGTGTAGTGTGCTTGAGACCAAAAATATTCGTCCCTGCATATTATTGAGTCCCCTCCAAGCGTGACTTTTCCAGTCAGTCTCCCCTCATACCGCGATTCAGGGATACCTATCTTCTTAAGGCCAGGAATGTAGTCAACACAAAACCAAATGACATCCTCTGTTTGATGGCCCATGGAGATGCTTCCTTCTGGCCTAGTGCGGTTACGGACATATTTCTTTAGGACTCCCATGAACCTCTCAAAGGGGTACATATTGTGTAGAAATACGGGGCCCAGAATGAGAATCTCGTCAACTAGATGAACTAGGATGTGCGTCATGATATTGAAAAAGGATGGTGGGAACACCAGCTCAAAATTGACAAGACATTGCACCACATCACTCCTTAGACTTGGTATGATTTCTGGATCGATCACCTTCTGAGAGATTGCACTGAGGAATGCACATAGCTTCACAATGGCTAATCGGATGTTTTCTGGTAGAAGCTCCCTCAATGCAACCGGAAGAAGTTGCGTCATAATCAGGTGGCAGTCATGAGACTTTAGATTCTGGAACTTTTTCTCTACCATATTTATTATTCCCTTTATATTAGACGAGAAGCCAGCCGGGACCTTCATACTAAGCAGGCATTCAAAGAAGATTTCCTTCTCTTCTTTGGTAAGAGCGTAGCTGGCAGGACCTTCATACTGCTTTGGAGGCATGCCGTCTTTTTCATGCAAACATTGCAGGTCCTCCCATGCCTCAGCTGTATCTTTTATCTTCCCATACACGCCCAAGAAGCCTAGCAGGTTCACACAAACGTTCTTCGTCACCTGCATCATGTCGATCGAAGAGAGGACCTCTAGGTCTTTCCAGTAGGGTAGGTCCCAAAATATAGATTTCTTCTTGCACATGGGTGCGTGTCCTGCAACGTCACTCAGAACAGATAGTCCGCCGGGACCCTTTCCGAAGATTACTTTTAAATCATTGACCATAGCAAGTCCGTGATCACCGTTACGCATGGCGGGCTTCTTCCGGTGATCTACCTCGCCTTTGAAATGCTTGCCTTTCTTTCGACATTGATGGTTGGTCGGAAGAAATTGATGATGGCCCAGGTACACATTCTTCCTGCATTTGTCTAGGTATACACATTTGGTGTCAGCTAAACAGTGTGTGCATGCGTGGTATCCCTTGTTTGTCTGTCCTGAAAGGTTACTGAGAGTGGGCCAATCGTTGATGGTTACAAACAGCAACGCGTGCAGGTCAAATTCCTCCTGTCTGTGCTCATCCCACACACATACACCGTTTCCATTCCAAAGCTATAAAAGTTCTTCAACTAATGGCCTTATTGACACATCAATGTCATTGCCGGGTTGCTTAGGGCCTTGGATGAGAACTGGCATCATAATGAACTTCTGCTTCATGCACATCCAAGGAGGAAGGTTATACATACATAGAGTCACGGGCCAGGTGTTGTGATTGCTGCTCTGCTCCCCGAAAGGATTAATGCCGTCCGCGCTTAAACCAAACCATACGTTCCTTGGGTCACGTGCAAACTCAGCCCAGTACTCTCTCTCGATTTTTCTCCACTGCGACCCGTCAGCGGGTGCTCTCAACTTCCCTTCTTTCTTAAGGTCCTCACTGTGCCATCGCATCAACTTGACATGCTCTTTGTTTCTGAACAGTCGTTTCAACCGTGGTATTATAGGAGCATACCACATCACCTTCGCAGGAACCCTCTTCCTGCGGGGCTCGCCGTCAACATCACCAGGGTCATCTTGTCTGATCTTATACCGCAATGCACCGCATACCGAGAATGCGTTCAAATCCTTGTACGCACCACGGTAGAGGATGCAGTTATTAGGGCATGCATGTATCTTCTACACCTCCAATCCTAGAGGGCATACGACCTTCTTTGTTGCGTACGTACTGTCGGGAAATTCGTTATCCTTTGGAATCTTCTTCTTCAATATTTTCAGTAGCAGCTCAAATTCTTTGTCAGGCACAGCATTCTCTGCCTTCCAGTGCAGCAATTCTACTACGGTACCCAGCTTTGTGTTGCCATCTTCGCAATTGGGGTACAACCCTTTTTTGTGATCGTCTAACATGCGATCGAACTTCAGCTTCTCTGTCGGTGTCAAAACCGGCGGATCTCGGGTAGGGGGTCCCGATCTGTGCGTCTAGGCGGATGGTAACAGTAGACGAGGGACACGATGTTTTTACCCAGGTTCGGGCCCTCTTGATGGAGGTAAAACCCTACATCATGCTTGATTAATATTGATGATGTGGGTTACAAGAGTAGATCTACCACGAGATCAAGGAGGCTAAACCCTAGAAGCTAGCCTATGGTATGATTGTTGTTCGTCCTATGGACTAAAGCCATCCGGTTTATATAGACACTGGAGAGGGCTAGGGTTACACAGAGTCGGTTACAAAGGTAGGAGATCTACATATCCGTATCGCCAAGCTTGCCTTCCATGCCAAGGAAAGTCCCATCCGGACACGGGACGAAGTCTTCAATCTTGTATCTTCATAGTCTTGGAGTCCGGCCGATGATGATAGTTCGGCTATCCGGACACCCCTTAGTCCGGGACTCCCTCAATAGCCCCCGAACCAGTAGCCCCCGAACCAGGCTTCAATAACGACGAATCCGGCACGTATGTTGTCTTCGGCGTTTGCAAGGCGGGTTCTTCTTCATGCTCCATGTGTTTGCCGGATAGTGTCCGGTTGCTTCATAAATGCTGCGCTCCTTGGCTTCCGCGTCCAATAATGGCCTTCTTCCACGCGTCGTACGAATGCAAAAAGGCAGGGTATTTTTATGTTTTACCCCCTAGCTGCGCAAATAAGCTGCCTATAAGAGAGGCGAGGATCCAGATCCAAATCACACCATCCTCCTTCCTCAAGTACCCATCGAGGCGCATCTGACACCAAACCCATTCCAACATGGACAGTCGATGCGACTCCTCTTCTCGCGCTCCCAGCCCTAAGCCAGGAGATTGGAGGAGATGCTCAGTCCCGCACAACGAGTTAGTGACGCTCCAAGCAGAGGGATATCTTCCCCCAGCCTTCATGGTTCCGGTTCGAGCCGGACTGGCCACCTACAAGGGTGGGAAGCAGGCGGAGAGCGCCCCCAATCCCTCCAAAGGAGAGCGGGTGTGCTTCGTCCCCTACTTAATAAGGGGACTTGGATTTCCTATACATCCATTTCTCCAGGGGCTCCTGGAGTTCTACGGACTCCAGCTTCATCACCTTACACCTGCCTCCATTTTGCACATCGCGGGCTTCGTAGCTCTGTGCGAGCTGTTCTTGGGCATTGAGCCCCATTTTAAGCTGTGGAAGAGGCTGTTTTGCCTCGTACCCCGCTCTCACGAGGGGTCGATATATCAAGTGGGCGGAGCCGAAATATGGCGCATCGCCGGGACCGGATACCTGTCCGGGACCCCGAAGAAGGCGTCCGAAGACTGGCCTTCGGAGTGGTTTTATATGGAGGATGCTCCGCTGCCGGATCCAGTCCGGATCGGCCTTCCGGAGTTCAGCAACGCTCCTCTGAAGAAACGCCTAAGTTGGCGCCCACGGAGCCCTCAACGAGAAGATGATAGGAGCGTCCATTACTTGATGGGCCAGATACGGCTGCTAGCCCATTCCGGATTAACCATGATCGGAGTCATGGCCACATGCATTATGCGTGGGGTGCAGCCGCTCCAATATAGGGGCTACCCCATGTGGGACTTCAACGGAGACGATGACGCCACCCGTCACGGCCGCAAGGGACCTGGCTCGGCCGACGATCTGGTGAAGATCCTGTCCGGCTTGTACAAGGGGGAGAAGGAGGACTTCCTCCGCACGAATCCTCTGAACGGATTTTCCATGAACAACCCTCGGAGCTGGGTAAGCGGTCGCATGCATATCTGATCCGTGCCTTTAAAGGCAATTGTCTTATTGTATGATTTTGATAGAGGAACTGCGTCGGGATGTGGAGGGCATAAAAAGCCCAGCTCCACAACCCGAAGACCCAGAAAGGTCCCTTGATCCGGCCTCCGAAGAGGACCCGGACTTAGCGGTGGAACTGATCGACGGGGTGTACCACCAGCTCAGCATAGATAATGCTTTAGTCGCCATTATGGCTGACTACCCCGGCTTGTGTCCGGCTTCCCCGGTGAGTACGACCGAAGTCCTGGCGCTGTTACTTCTTTAATGCTTAGTTCTGACCACCGTGCACCAATGGTGCTTGACAGGAGGCGCCTTTACGGCAGGAAGCCGAGCCCGCGGCGACTGACCAAACGAGGTCAGTGCGGCCTAGCAGGCGGAAGAGAAGTGCGGCGCGAATCGAAACTTCGCTGCAAAGGTACGGTGCACCATTATCCGTGAAGGGAAAGACTCCTGGGAGGCATATTAATACCCGTGATTCTTTCAGGAGAAAAAGCGCTCGCCGGACTGAGTCCGGAGAGGGTGCCTATCAAGCCTCCACCCACCAGGCTCCAACGCCTGGTCCGGAGGGGGAGGCTAGCGCAAGGCGCGAGCCGGATGCTCCCCCAGCGGAGGATGCTGACAGATTGTCCGCCACCAGGTCTGAGGTGGAGAGCGCCATGAATCATAGGCGCCGTCGGACAGTTCTTCGTGACGCGTGTTTCTCCCCTGAGGCGTTAAATGCCTTTAATGCGGGAGACGCGCACCTTCGTGCTGCTCAAGATGGTTTAACCAGAGCCACGGAGCAGTATGTAAAGGACATACGGGTAAGGAATTTTAATAGTTATATATGCCAGTAGCCCCCGAGACTTAAAATAGTTAAACTAACTGATTTAAGGATCATTTGTTATGCAAGATCTTACTAAGAAGAATACCCACCTGTCCCGGGAGATTCAAGAGTGCAAGGCCCAGCTTGAGGCGGCACTAGCCGCAACCGAGGGAGCCACGGAGACCCCCTCTGGTAATTCACATTTTGAAAAGAGAATTAATTTATGAAGTGCGGCGTGTGTGTATAGTCTGACAATAATATTGCAGAGGGTGCCGGACTAGATCCGGACAAGCAACAGCTGTTGCGCCAGTTGAAGGCCGGCGAGAGGGTGCTTATGAAGGTGCAGTAGGAGAGGAACAAGCTCCAAGATGCCCACGCCCAGCTTGGAGAAGAGCTAAAAGGGGTGCGGGCCCAGCTGTCTGGCTCCTTGAAGGAGAATCAGCGGCTTCGTCGCGGCATTTATAGTAAGTGCTTGAGCAAACTCTTTTGAAAAGAAGAGTTCGGCGAGGAGGTCGGTTGACATAAATATGTCTGTAGGTGTGCTCACAGGTCGCCCTATGGAGGAAATGCCCGCGTCAACGGGTGATCAACTTCCCGAGCTAGTGCAACTGTTTGAACGTGTTCGGCAGGCGATGAGTAGCGTCGTTCAGGCCTTATGGCCTGCCGTCTCCCTACCTGAGGGACTTGGAGGGCTTGCTGAGAAGCTTCAGGGAGTACGGCGACGTCTCCGTCTGTGGAAGATATCGGCCTGCCGTCAAGGCGCCAGGGAGGCCTGGGCCATGGTGAAGATGCGGTACCCGAAGGCTGACCCAAACCACATGGCCGAGGTCGGACCTATGGGGCCTGATGGGAAGGAGATCCCTGTGAGCCTGATGTATGGCCAAGTAGAGTTGGCCGCGAAATTTTCCCAGCAGGACTGTAAATTAGACAGCCTGTTAGATGGGATTGAGGAGGAGTACAATCAGTCAGTTTGACGATATAATTGTAAAATGACATGTAAAAATGCCTTCTAGCCGGATTGTAGATCGTTTGTCTCTGCGGACCCTTTCGCTTCGACCTCGGGACCCAACAGTCCGGAGTGTGTCCGAATGCCCTCACGGTTATAAAAAAATCGGGGCACGCATGGAGACAAGGCGTAGGGGTCATTAATGCTTTATCCGACAAGTGCCCAACTAGCTATGTTATATTACATGGTTAGTAAGAAAAATCTTCCAGGGAGAATAGTTCCGTTAAGGGTTCCTTTCCCTGGGAGGCATGCCCTGAAGTGCATGTCCGGACTGCGAAAAAAGCAGAAAAACATCTGGGGGCAGATAAATAAGTAAGTAATAAATCATCTTTTAGGTCACCGACCGAATATTCCCTTAAGAACGCTAGCCTTCGGCTTCACCCAGTCTGAGGTACACATCCGGCTGACCCGGGAGTAACAATCGCAGAGGTGCTCCCTTTACCTCCTAGCCGAACAATTGGGAACATAGGGGTAAGCACAGGAGCCAGGCAATCCAGCTTGGCAAAAACTTAAGTCATATCGATGCATATAATGGTGATCCAAAGGTACATGCGGAAGTGTGACACATGTGTTGGGCATGAAACCCATATAAATAAGCTTCTGTTGAAGAAGCCCCCAGGTATAACGAGTGCGAATAGCACATAGATTGAGTGCGAACAAAACACAGGTCAGCCCTCAAGAGGGTTGTGATGAAAAAAGGAAGGGGAGAGGAGGGAAAACACAGACAGCAAAAAAGTATAAAAGGTGGACGGAGGAAGGAGACGAACCTTGAGTCCGGTGCTAGGCGTAAAATCTTCGGAGACGGGCTGCATTCCATGGGTTTGGCTCGAATCGGTTGTCAGATGCTTTGCGTAGATGGTATGCACCGCCGGTAAGGACTTGGTCGATGATGAAGGGACCTTCCCATTTGGGCGTAAGTTTGTCCTTTTTCTTGTCCGGCAGGCGTAGAACTAGCTCGCCAACATTGTAAGTTTTGGCCCGTACTTCTCTGCTTTGATATCTTCGAGCCTGCTGTTGATAGAATGCGGAACGGGATTTTGCCACGTCGCGCTCCTCCTCCAAGGCGTCCAAACTGTCCTGCCGATCTAACTCGGCTTCTCTTTCCTCGTACATGCGCACGCGGGGTGAGTCATGAATTATGTCGCAGGGCAAAACTGCCTCGGCGCCGTAGACCATAAAAAATGGTGTGAATCCGGTTGTGCGGTTTGGCGTGGTCCGCAGCCCCCAGAGTATGGAGTCGAGCTCCTCTACCCAGCGCGTGTTAGATTCCGTGAGGGACCGCACTAATCTGGGTTTGATGCCGCTCATGATTAGACCATTTGCTCGTTCCACTTGACCATTAGTTTGAGGGTGATAGACTGAAGCATAGTCGAGCTTGATGCCCATGTTCTTGCACCAGAGTTTAACCTCGTCGGCCGTGAAGTTCGTGCCGTTATCGGTGATGATGCTGTGGGGGACACCGAAACGGTGTACTACCCCGGATATAAAGTCTATCACAGGTCCGGATTCTGCCGTTTTAACCGGCTTGGCCTCTATCCATTTGGTGAATTTGTCCACCATGACCAATAAGTATTTGTGCTTGTGGGTTCCCCCTTTACGGGGTCCTACCATGTCAAGCCCCTAGACCGTGAACGGCCAGGTGATGGGTATAGTTTTGAGGGCGGTGGGTGGCATGTGGCTCTGATTAGCAAAGAGCTGGCAACCGATGCATCGTTGGACTAAGTCCTGAGCGTCTGCCCGGGCAGTCGGCCAGTAAAATCCTGTACGGAAGGCCTTGCCTACAAGGGCCCGGGCTGCGGCGTGGTGCCCGCCGAGTCCGGCGTGAATTTCGGCCATAAGATTACGCCCTTCCTCTTCGGAGATACACCTCTGAAGGACTCCGGTTGTGCTTTTCTTATAAAGTTCTCCCTCATGGACTTTGTAGGCTTTAGATCGCCGAACTATGCAGCGGGCCTTGTTTTGGTCTTCGGGGAGTTCCTGCCTCAGTAAGTAGGCTAGGAATGGTTCCGTCCACGGGGCAATTACTGCCATTATTTCGTGGGCTGAATGTGTTACTTCATTGGCTGAGCCATCGACTATGTCAGAATCGTCTGAGTTAGGTGATGCAGCTGGTTCCGGATTGTTATGACCGGACTCCTCTTCCCATGATACTGATGGCTTGAAAAGTCGTTCCAGGAAGATATTTGGAGGGACAGCATCGCGTTTTGCACCGATGCGTGCCAACACATCTGCTACCTGGTTATTGTCCCGGGCTACATGGTGGAATTCGAGTCCCTCGAACCGATCTGACATTTTTAGCACAGCGTTACGGCAGGCTGCCATTTTCGGATCCTTGGCGTCGAAGTCTCCATTTATTTGGGATATTGCGAGGTTTGAATCCCCGCGCACCTCTAGGCATTGAATACCCATGGAGATTGCCATCCGGAGGCCATGTAGAAGGGCCTCGTATTCGGCTGCGTTGTTGGAGTCCATGTACATTATTTGAAGTACATATTGGACTGTGTCTCCAGTTGGGGACGTCAAGATGACGCCAGCCCCCAAGCCCAACAACATCTTGGAGCCGTCGAAATGCATGATCCAATTGGAGTATGCGCCGTACTCTTTAGGGAGTTCGGCTTCGGTCCATTCAGCGATGAAGTCAGCCAGGACTTGCGACTTTATAGCCCGCCGTGGTTTGTAGGTTATGTCAAATGGTAAGAGCTCGATGGCCCATTTTGCAATCCTGCCCGTTGCGTCGCGATTGTTTATAATATCGTTGAGAGGTAGTTCGGAGGCCACTATTATGGAGCACTCTTGAAAGTAGTGTCGCAGCTTCCGGGATGCCATGAACACCACATACGCTATCTTTTGATAATGTGGGTATCGGGACTTGCATGGAGTCAAGACAGTGGATACATAGTACACTCGTTTTTGAAGGGGGGATTTGTGTCCTTCTGTTTCTCGTTCGACGACGAGTATCGCGCCGACAACTTGATGTGTTGCTGCGATATATAATAGCATTGGTTCGCCCAGGTTGGGCGCGGCCAGGACCGGATTTGTTGCCAATACGGCTTTAATTTCTTCGAGTCCGGCCGTGGCGGCATCCGTCCATTCGAAACGTTCGGTGCGCCGGAGGAGGCGATAAAGGGGCAGTGCCTTTTCTCCCAAACGGGAGATGAAGCGGCTTAGAGCCGCCACGCATCCAGTTAGCTTTTGTATTTGCTTGAGGTCTTTTGGGATATCAAATTGTGACAGAGCTCGGATCTTGGCTGGGTTTGTTTCAATTCCTCTACCGAATACAATGAAGCCCAAGAGCTTTCCGGCTGGTACACCGAAAACGCATTTTTCCGGGTTTAGCTTAATGCCATATGCTCGGAGGTTGTCGAATGTCACCCTCAAGTCGTCTACGAGAGTTTCGACGTGTTTGGTCTTAACGACCACATCGTCTACATATGCCTCGACTGTTTTACCTATCTGGGAAGCCAGACATGTCTGAGTCATGCGCTGATATGTTGCGCCGGCGTTTTTGAGTCGGAAGGGCATTGTGTTGAAGCAGAATGGTCCATATGGAGTAATAAATGCTGTTGCAGCCTGGTCTTTTTCCGCCATCTTGATTTGATGGTATCCGGAATATGCGTCAAGGAAGCACAATGAATCGTGCCCTGCGGTAGCATCAATGATTTGGTCGATGCGGGGGAGAGGGAAGGGGTCCTTTGGGCAAGCCTTGTTAAGGTCTTTGAAATCGACACAAAGGCGCCAGGATTTGTCCTTTTTTGGTACCATTACCAGATTGGCTAGCCAGTCTGGGTGTTTGATGTCTCTGATGAATCCGGCTTCTAAGAGTTTGGCTAGCTCCTCTCCCATTGCCTGTCTTTTTGGTTCGGAAAATCGCCGAAGAGCCTGTTTGACAGGCTTGAATCCTTTTAGGATATTTAGGTTGTGCTCTGCCAGTCTGCATGGGATTCCTGGCATGTCTGAGGGGTGCCAGGCGAAAATGTCGCAATTTTCCCGAAGAAATTCTCGTAGTGCGGCTTCGACATCGGGATTTAATTGTGCCCCAATGGAGGCCGTCCTTGTGTGGTCGGTTGGATGGACCTGGAATTTGACTATTTCGTCTGCTGGTTTAAAAGAGGTGGACTTGGACCTCTTATCGAGTATCACGTCGTCCCTATCCACCGTGGAGCGCAGCGCAGTTAGTTCCTCTGCCGCTAGGGCTTCGGATAGTGCCTCTAGGGCTAATGCGGCTGTCTTATTTTTGGCGCAGAGTGCAATATCTGGATCACTGGCCAGAGTGATGATTCCATTGGGGTCGGGCATTTTAAGCTTCATGTACCCGTAATGGGGTATAGCTTGGAAGATTGTGAATGCCTCTCGCCCTAACAAGGCGTGATATCCGCTGCCGAATGGGGCCACTTGGAACGTGACCTCTTCGGACCTGTAATTGTCCGGCGAGCCGAACACTACATCGAGTGTGATTTTTCCTATGCAGCGTACTTCTCGACTAGGGATTATCCCCCTGAAGGTTGTGCTGCTTCGCTCAATGTGGCTCCAGTCGATATCCATTTTTTGAAGGGTTTCCTCGTAGATGAGGTTTAATCCGTCGCCGCCATCCATGAGTACCTTGGTAAGGCGAAAGCCGTCCTCTATCGGACTGAGGACCAATGCGGCTGGTGCTCTAGCTGTTCGGAATTTAGGTTCGTCGCTGGCGTTGAAGGTGATAGCCGTGTCACTCCATAGATTTGCTGTTGCTACTTGGTAGACTTCGGCGAGGCCGCGGATTGTTCGTTTTCGCATGTTATTTGATGCGAAAGTCTCGAAGACTGTTAATACCGTACCGGTACTGCTGGGCTGTTTGCCCGGGGCTAAAAAGCCTTCGCCACTTTTGGCCACCTGCCGTATTATCCAACATGCTCGAAGGCTGTGTGTTGGAGTGGCGCCCTCCGTACTGTGGATTTTGCAGGGTCCGTTGAGCCAGCCCTCCAGTACGGTTCCATGCCCTTTAGGGGGTTTTTGTTTTTTGTTTTTTAACCCAGGTGCTTGAGTATGGCGCACCCTTTTACTTCGGACTAGGGTTGTAGTCAAGGCCGGACTGTCCCAAAACCTAGTTTCGGTGTTCCTGGCACTCTCCACCGCACATTATTTTTGTATGATGGTCGCTAGGTCGACGAAGCGTGTAACTTTGCGACGACTTATGGCGTTCATGATTCCCTTTTCCGTGCAATTGTTGCAGAAAATTGAAATCGCGCTTTCTTCATAGCAGTCCTTTATCCTGTTCATAACCAGGAGGAATCTTGCCCAGTAATGATGTACTGTTTCATCGGGCTCTTGCCGTATTCGAGATAGATCGCTTATGTTTGAGTGGGCGGGTGGAATTAAGTTCGGAACCCCGCCCAATCTGAGGCTCAAAGGCCAAGAAGCTTCCGGATTTGGAAGCTTGACTTGCTGGATGCTTTCCAACGAATCTAGTCCGATGCCTGACTCTAAGTTCAATATTTGATTAGCGTCTGTCCCTCCGCAGGAATCCGGCTTGGAGGGATCGGGAATCAGGACATAGTTGGTTTTCAACGTAGAAGAAGGGTTGCCGCATTGTTCCTCTACCACGACAACGTGGTGGGTAGCCTGCGGAGAGTTAATCTATCTCAGATCGGTTTTAAGCCCAATCTGATCGTAGTCTGTAGCGACTCCCAGGGCGGCGATGCGATCCAAGAGCTCGTTTACAAAGGAGAGCTCAATCGAATCTAACTACTCGGCGAATTCCGAGCTGACGTGAAGATCGCTTTTGATGACCTGAGAGGTCATAGTCGGAGCGGTGGCCGAACAGGCGGGCATAAGAAAACCACCTGGCCGGATAGTTTGGCCGGCGGCCAAATCTCTCTTGACGACGGCGCCGTCTTTAAAGACGGGAAAAGGCATCCTTCCTGATCGCGACAGCATAGAGGAACTCTCAATGAAAGCACCAATGTCGGTGTCAAAACCGGCGGATCTCGGGTAGGGGGTCCCGATCTGTGCGTCTAGGCGGATGGTAACAGGAGACGAGGGACACGATGTTTTTACCCAGGTTCGGGCCCTCTTGATGGAGGTAAAACCCTACGTCCTGCTTGATTAATATTGATGATGTGGGTTACAAGAGTAGATCTACCACGAGATTAAGGAGGCTAAACCCTAGAAGCTAGCCTATGGTATGATTGTTGTTCGTCCTATGGACTAAAGCCATCCGGTTTATATAGACACCGGAGAGGGCTAGGGTTACACAGAGTCGGTTACAATGGTAGGAGATCTACATATCCGTATCGCCAAGCTTGCCTTCCACGCCAAGGAAAGTCCCATCTGGACACAGGACGAAGTCTTCAATCTTATATAATTATATTAAAAATAATACATGGTATATAATTATAATTTTTTTTTCTGAACCGAATTTTTTCTATGGTCAGCAACATTTCTTTATTATATAAATATTTGCTAAATTGTACTAACAAAAACTGTACATTGTCTTAAAATATTTCGAAATAAATTGAGGGGGGCAACATTTCTTTATGATATAAATATTTTCTATGGTCTCACGAAAGGTGATACATAGGAGAGCAACTGACTGAGGGGTACCGTTACCGAGTGCCTCATCCGGTAACTATGCGAGTGCCTGATCCGTCTACTACCGTTTCCCCCCTCGAGGTGCCCGCGACGGCGCCGTCCGTGAGGGGGGCACACCCGGAGACGCGTGTCGCCTCTTCGGACATGCCACAACACCACCCCGCATGTATGAGGGCCCGGTACGACGCTCGGGTGGCATTGCTACCCCCCAGGGCCCGTGTCCCGTCTAACCCTGGCGCGGTTGACCACGAGATCTAGCCGTTTCACTTCCCACGGACGGGCTTTGACTAGTGGACCTCTCCACCCGGTTGTGTCAGTTCGGCCCATAGGTACACCCGGGAGCAACATCCGGGCCAAACCCACAGCTACATCCACTCCGTGTAGACCC
>NC_057813.1:693009651-693010804 GCF_018294505.1 Triticum aestivum
GGCGGCGGCGGCATCCGTGAGGGGGGGGGGCACACCCCGGAGACGCGTGCTGGGCGTTTGCAACCGCCTCAACACTTCCAGATTTGTGAGAGGCCGCCTACGCAAGATTTGACGGTATGCTAGCCCCCGGAGGCCGCCGGCCACAGTCGTAGACGTGCGAAGAGCAATCCGCGTAGAGGGAAGTGTTCAGATACTTCTCCATCACAAAAAATTATGAAAAATTACCATCAGTCCTATAGCACATGTGCCCACGTTGTGTAAAAAACTCATGATTTTATCGCGCTCCAAGTATTTAATAATATTCACGCTGCATCGTTACCGCAGAACGTCTACTACCGTTTCATTGCCGTCCGTGAGGGGGGCCACAACCCGGAGACGCGTGCTGCCTCTTCGGACATGCCACAACACCACCCCGCATGTATGAGGGCCCGGTACGACGCTCCGGTGGCATTGCTACCCCCAGGGCCCCCGTCCCGGCTAACCCTGTAGCGTTTGACCACAGGATCTAGCCCTTTGACTTTGCACGGACGGGCTTTGACCAGTGGACCTCTCCACCCGGTTGTGTTAGGTCGGCCCAGAGGAACACTTTGGAGCAACATCCGGGCCAAACCCACAACTACATCCACTCCGTGTAGACCCGACGCGTTCGTTTCCCCCCTCAAGGTGCCGGCGGCGGCGGCGTCCGTGAGTGGGGGGGCAAACCCCGGAGACGTGTGCTGGGCGTTTGCAACCGCCTCAACACTTCCAGATTTGTGAGAGGCCGCCTACGCAAGATTTGACGGTATGCTAGCCCCCGGAGGCCGCCGGCCACAGTCATAGACGTGCGAAGAGCAATCCGCGTAGAGGGAAGTGTTCAGATACTTCTCCATCACAAAAAATTATGAAAAATTACCATCAGTCCTATAGCACATGTGCCCACGTTGTGTAAAAAACTCATGATTTTATCGCGCTCCAAGTATTTAATAATATTCACGCTGCATCGTTACCGCAGAACGTCTACTACCGTTTCATTGCCGTCCGTGAGGGGGGCCACAACCCGGAGACGCGTGCCGCCTCTTCGGACATGCCACAACACCACCCCGCATGTATGAGGGCCCGGTACGACGCTCCGGTGGCATTGCTACCCCCCAGGGCCCCCGTCCCGGCTAACCCT
>NC_057813.1:693010821-693020642 GCF_018294505.1 Triticum aestivum
AGGGGGGCCACACACCGGAGACGCGTGCCGCCTCTTCGGACATGCCACAACACCACCCCGCATGTATGAGGGCCCGGTACGACGCTCCGGTGGCATTGCTACCCCACAGGGCCTCCGTCCTGCCTAACCCTGGAGCGGTTGACCACGAGATCTAGCCTTTTGACTTTTCACGGACGGGCTTTGACCAGTGGACCTCTTCACCCGGTTGTGTCAGGTCGGCCCGTAGGGATCCCCTGGAGCAACATCCGGGCCAAAACCACAGCTACATCCACTCCGTGTAGACCCGACGCTTCCGTTTCGCCCCTCCAGGTGCCGGCGGCGGCGCCGTCCATGAGGGGGGGCACACCGCGGACGTGAGGGGGGTCACACTCTGGAGACGGGTGTCAGGCGTTTGCAGCTGCCACAAAACTTCTGTTGGCATAGCCGTTTTTGATTTTAATAAAATATAAGGATCTATATTTAAAAGAACATGACCGCACATTATTAACGTGCTCGAAAAAATACAAACTATATATATATATATATATTCATAATATATGAAAAAAATACAAACTACATATATATTCATATGTATGTTTATATTTAACATGCTACATGTTAGTTGATATAATAATACATAAAAAAGCATAAAAAATATGTAAAAAAAATCTAACTATGCCGACAGATAGATCCGCCCAGGGTTTAGCCGGCGGGCGGCGTGCCACGGATCACTGACGTGGCAGATATGCCGACGGCAGCCGTCGGCATATCCTCTGCACGGTGCGGCCTGGATCGATGATGTGGCCTGTGGACCTATGCCGACGGCCCCCCGTCTCGGCCGTCGGCATAGCTCTGACGGCGTTAGCCAGGGGGGTGCCGGGCCCGCGGCTATGCCGACGGCCTTTGTAAGCCGACGGCAGCTGTCGGCGTACATTCAGCTAGGCCGACGGCTATTCTATGCCGACGGGCGCCGTCGGCTTAGCTCTGCGTAACCCGATGGCTATTGGACGCCGACGGCCAGATCCAGGCTGTCGACATATATCCGCAGAAGCCGACGGGGGCCGTCGGCATTGTTTTGGCCGTCGGGGTAGGGCCCTGTTCCGGTAGTGGTAGGGTCTGCCCTAATCTAATCTCTCGCGTCATTTGCCCCAAAGGGGCGCTCAAAACACTGTGCCCCGGCCAGACGCCAGAGCTCTATGCTTAGCCTGACTTTTCTGATGACATCCTCTGCATTTGCCTCCTTTCCTCTGAATGTGCTGCAATTTCTTTCCTACCAAATTTCGGCGGAGACAAGGATCAGCATCGACCAGATGGCATTTCTTTCTCTCCCCATCTGAGGGTGTTGTGTAATCTTCTTGATTTTGACTGAGGTTAAGTTTGTCTCACTCCAAAGGTCAGGGTTTAGGGCGGCACAACCACACCGTGCTTCTGCATCCTTTCAAATCTTGAGAGAGAATGGGCATCTCCGAACCACGCCCTTGCAAATGATCGTTGCACAAGAGACGATTGTGGTCTAGTAGCTAGAAGAAGACTTTCATCTTTGCTGACGCCCATGGTTTCCACATAGTGGATCTGAAACTGTCAATCGTCGCCTGGAATTGCAGCATGTTGACACAGCTTGCAGGGTAGTCCCTGTTGCGTGATCCCGACCACCGTATGGTGTCTTGCACTCAGTTGGTGAGGGCGAGTCACCCGCTCTGAATTTGACGCTAGAGAGCCAGGAACTACATGGCTGAGGTCACTCACCGAAGTGTCATTGAGCAGCGCGGCTGCGACCGTCCAACAATTGTGCCTGGAGTGGGCGCCCATGGTGGGATAGACGTATCTTAGGGCCCAATGGCCGTGCCATGTGCAGTGCCAGAAGGCCGCCGCCTCGCCATCGGCCGGCGATTGACACAGTCGTGCAGTTGGCGAAGAGTGCGCGATCGACCTCATCGCAAGGCGTTGGGGCGTCTCGGCTGCTGCCACAACAACCTGAGGCGGAGTGCACCGCTGAATTTCATCAAATCGTCGATGACGAGATCGTCGTGCTGTAGCGGTGAGCGCACATGCGCCCAGTTGATCTTGAAGTGACCGCTAGAGAGCTCCTGGTCAACCTCCCAGAGGAAGCGGCGCCTCGCCTTGTTGGTTTCTTTGAGGATTTTCTGCGGAGGACAGTTAGAGCGAATGTGGGCATCGCAGTGAGAACGCATCGGACCAACACCTAGCGGCCCGCTGTGGAGAGCAGTCATGCACTCCATCCTGCAAGGCGAGCACGATTTCTGTGCAGGACAAACTGCAGGTGGACGACTCGAAGCCTAGCTAAGGTGATTGCAAACCTAGGTGTTTGATCCGAAAACTCACCATCTGGCCTCCAAAGCCCTGAAGAACGTCGCCCAAATCAAAGTCGTCGCACCGAATCGTCGCTGCAGACGGTTTGGCTGGATTGATATGAAAAATAGTAGCAATGCAGGATGTACAAACTCAAAGATGACACTCGAGGATTTTTTTACATGTGACAAAATGTACAAAAGAAACCTCTAGGCATTTCAAAGACGTTGTCAGAAAAAGAGCAGAAAGCACCACCAGCTACAGAGGTACGTTGCGAAGCTTATAAAGTAGGGAAGACCTGACAAAAACATCATTTAGGGGCATTTCTATAATACCACGTAACAGTGGAGGGGCAAATTTGATCACACTTTGAAATTAGGGGTAAATCTGAGTAGTGGGTTCAAGTTAAGGGTTGAAATGTAAAAGTCCTTTCTTTTTGCATTATCAAAAAGTCCATGCAGAATCTTTGTTTGCGCTAGAAAAGAAAGGTTTTCATTGTTCAGTATGTTGTATGACTATACAAATCTACATTATTAATGTAGCTAGTGGTCCGTGCAGAAAAGTATTTTGAACTTGTCTTTTCATTGAAACATAGTTCTTCATATTTTTTAAACAAAAATACGTGAAGTGAAGACAAATTGTTGATAGTATTTAAATTATTATTTTTGGGTAATGATATTAATATTTTAAGAAATGGTCTTCACATGTTGAAATAGTGTTATTATAAGCCTAAAAGAATGTTCTTCAAATAAAATTAATATTCCCTGAATTCAATAATTGTACATAAATTCATAAAAAAAGTTGTAAGCATTATTTAAAATGTTCCACATCATATTAATATGAAATAAATGTTAGATATATTAAAATAGTGTTCTCAGAAGTCAAAAAATTGTTATCTACATAAAAATGTTCCTCAATTGGAATGATGTTCCTGGAATTCTTCATTAAAATTGTTCTTCAATTAGAAAATATTCTCAGATAAGAATTATTAGAAATGTTCTACAATTCCAAAAAATATTCTTGGAAAACCTTGTTAATGTCTTGAGAAATGTTCTACGCCATGTTTGGAAGTTGATATTCAAGGTCTTGGAATTGAATTGGCCCCAATATCAAATCTCGCTGACTTTGATAATGACATTGCACCCGAATTCTACTGTTTGGATGTTCAGAGAATTGACATCTGGATTTTGCATGAGACGCTCAATTGCAAGGCGTGTTTGGATGGCCTGTGTGTACATTGGAATTGGTTTTGTCATAGGACTAGATCATTAGTGGTGCGCGTTGCCGCACCCGTCTATTTGGACAATAGAATGGTACTCCCTCCGTTCCGAATTACTTGTCTTGGAAATGGATGTATCTAGAACTAAAATACGTCTAGATACACCCATTTCCGCGACAAGTAATTCCGAACGGAGGGAGTAGTAATTTGTAGCAAAGCCTATCATACATGAACATGATGCATAAACCATCAACTATTCAACTTATGAAGTCCTAGAAAGTTGGTTGTGCTTCTAGTCAAATAATGTTGTGACATAACATTTTTCACTCATAGAACTATGCACAACTTGTAAAGTCTGTGATACATAGGCATACATGATTAGAGTCAGTCATCTTTCATCATAGCTAGCATGTGCCAGAAAGATCCATGAGATGCAGAATAAACCAATCATCAAACCAGCAAATTTAACAAAATATGAAATCTCTGGATTTGTCCAAAGAAAGTGAGACCAACATGTAAATTTTAATGTTGTACTAATTCATTTCTGAGGCCTAAAATCTGTTATGGACCCATTCAACTGGTTTCAAGTATACATGCCAAAATATGAAATGGACTGTAAGAGCGTACAACGGTAAAATCGGTGTAAAGGCAACTAGTCCAGATTCACTATCAATTGACTCTAGTAGCAGCTATGTGTTCGTTTCATAGATAGCATCAAGTAAACTGCAAGATGTAACCTTAAAATAAGATGCAAACAAATACTTACCTTTTCAAGATCAGATTGTTTGAATATTAAGAATTTTTTTGACAAAGAGAATTAAACTTTTGGAACGATTTGAAAAACACCAGCTTTCCAAATGCATATGAAGTGTGTGTTTCAATCTGGATGGTCCATATTTCTATGCAGCCAGTAATGCATTCAAAGGAGTATTCTCAATAATAAGACCTGCGAAGTGGTAAACTTGTATGCACAAGTTAGCAGGTAAGCATTACTGTATTATATATTTTTTTAACAGAGAAAGGTGCCAAAGACACCAAATTCATTCAGCTCAAAAGCAGTGTACAACAGGAAGAACAACACCCTGCAGATTTACAGAATACAGGAGAGAGATTACATGGCATATTGTATGTCCATGAGCTGAACCGAAACAGCCGAAGATAGGTCAACATGATGAGCTACATTATGAGCAATACTAGTGATTTTCCTAGAGATGTGAAACACCCACGGCTGCAATTCTTGAGTACACATCAGCAAGAAGCTTTCTGACAACATGAATAGAGTCAGCACTGAAATTCCTTGGGGCCGCCGCCTTGGCGAAGGTGAGATTATCTGTGAGAAAAGTGGGCTGCAAAACCTCGAGGAGCTGTGATAAGTTGGCTGCAAGAAGAAGTGCTGGCGCTTCTGCCTGGAGTGATGAAGAAGTGGCTAGTGCAGATGCTTCAATCATTACATGTAGGTTCGTTTCTTCCTGTAAAAAACTGAGAAAAACACCAATGCATGTGGCTGTGTTGCCATTAGTTAACCTAGGATTTTTAAGCTTTTGAAAGATGCATCAGAGTAGATCTTAGCTCCTGAATTAAGGCCAATTCTAATGGTGTATCCCTGTTGCAGCGTCACATTTGCCATTGTTGTGATACACAAGAAATAAAAACCAGTTGGTACATCCAAATTCAAATACAAAAAAAATTAAGACAGTTATATCAGCTGCCTTTCTGAATACCAACTACAATATTGCACCTCAAGTTCTCAACAGTAAGTGAACTCACCATCATTGACTCGAAGGTTTGATATGGACATCTATGAAGCAAGAGCTGGCATATCGGAATGAATTTTTCTATATGGAAGCATGCGGCAAAATAGAAGCCATTCCCAAGATCAAACGTCCTCACAATTGGTACTCTAGGGGTGGTAATCATCTGCATAGAACAATTCAATTTACAGAATCTGCATAGATCAATTTAAAGCATGCTGGAAGATCAGATCATCAAATAAATAATTTTAGAACTGAGTTAACAGCCAGTAATCATCAGAGATCGGAAAGTGAAGAATTCCCCAAATGCTCCACAACTGAAGAATTACCCAAATCAAAATGTGAAATCAGTCTCCAAATTATAGGATTCCCCATAATCAGTTGACCACAGCCAGTATGGACATCACATGCACAAAATTAAGATTGGGGGGTATTAGAAAAAGGTAATCACGGATGGAAGAAGGGATATCGTATAGGAAAGGAAACAAATGTACATGCTGCTAGAGGCTCAGCTGCTCCACAGCGGTTGACTCCTCCCTGTGGGAGGCCGCGCGGGCATCATGTGGTTGGCTGGCCATCTGTACCACTCCCTAACGATCCTGACCCTCTGCACCTCCGTCTCGCCGAGCCACCCCCTGTGGCTGTGGCCGTTGCGGCCGTGCGGCTATCTGTGGATGTCGTGAGGCAGAGCCGGACGACCCTGGCTCACGGACTCGCGGTGGTGGTGGGGCGTGTCCGAGGACGGCTCGCGTCCGAAAGGCTAGCCGGCGTCGACATCCGAAGGGCACCACATCTAGAAGGAGATGGAGGCTGAAAAGATGGGGAGGCATCTGGCACCGGCGAAAGGTTCTTTCATGATGCGTTCTTTCATGATGCGTCGACACCCGCGCAGCTGCGCCGCCGCCGAAGAAGTAGGGCAGGAAGTCCATTGGCTTCGAAATCAGCAGGAACGACAGATCGAGCCAGGTGCGAGCGTCGCCGACTGTGTCGACGATCGAAGGGTTTGCGACTCGGCTGCTGCCTGGATGTCTAGTGTATCTTGCGTGACCATAGAAGAATGGGCCGGGAGGAAAGGCCCATCTAACCAGAGATCTCCGTTTCGGCCTATGGATGGAGTAGCCTCCCATAGGACAGCTGGGCCAGCGCGGAAGAGTTGTTTGTACACAGAAATCCAACAGCCAGAAACGTTCAGATCAATAAAACGGACGGCCGAAAACCCAAATCACATTGTACTTCGATGTAATTTTTTAGTTAAATTCTATGCATTATGTGAATATATTTTTGAATGTTTAAATTTCAGGAATACAACCACAACACTCATACAATGGCAGCACTTGCACAAAAAAGGGCATCACTAGTTATGCAACAACTTTTTCTTCCACAGCCAAATACAACTATCCCGAGCTGCTCTTTGTGAGATAATGTATGCCATCCCGAGAACTACACAATAATTAAGTAATTATATGCATCAATTTGTACAACATATATCAATCAATCAAGAAAATGTATGTTCAGTCAAGCATCAAAAGGACCGAAAGTAAAATTTGTATCAGCATCGCACGTCTAACAAACCAATTTCACACACAAACCACGTCAAGTACTTTGGATCTGCTTGCTGTGGAACAAAGCTCAAATCTACTGACCTGCAGAATATAATTGTTTTTCAGAACATCATCACATAAGTGTGGGGGTTTGAAGGGACCAGAGGATTGGGATTTCTGACTAGGAAAGGTAGTGGGCAGGTCACGTCGGGCATGGGCTATAGGAAGTAGCAATCATGGGGAGGGGCGAGAGAGGCTGCCGAGTCATCTGCCATGGGGGGCCTGCGCGCGGTGGTGGGTCACAGGGTCAGGCCAACGGCGGAAAGTGGGACGGGCACGCGGGGAGGTAGGACGGTCTCGCAAGGAGGGAGACGGGCGCGCGGAGAGAGAGGTAGGTACGCAGGGGAGCAGCGGATCCGCCGGAGAGATAGGAGAAGGAGGAGGACTGTGGAGAGGGGCTGACCAGCGCCGCCAGGAGCTCCCGCGTCGCGCTTCCGTTCGTCTCCTGCACCACACGTTTGGCCTGTTTCTTTTCGCTTGACAGCGGGCAAAGCGGTAAGTCGAGCGAGCAATCCCGAATATCTCATGAAGTCATGCTATTGTGCTCTGAATTCGGGAATAGCCAGGCGGGCTGCGACAGTGGGCTAGCGAATATCACGGGCCAATTCAACGAGTCAATTTTGTGACCATCCAAACAATGGCATTCGGGCTGCCCAATGCCAATATCAATTTCTAGGACCAAATATCAACATCCAAACGGGGTGCTACATATATTAAAATGATGTTATCACAAGTCTAAAAATTGTTCATGGAGAATGTTCTCAGAAGTCTAAAATTGTTGTTCAAATAAATTTATGATCGCCGCAGTCAACCATCGTTCCAATTTAAAAAACAAAGTTGTAAGTATTTACTAAAAATATTCTTACAATTAATATTATCGATATCTATTAAAATTATTAATAAAAACAATTAATATTTTCATGTTTCAACAAAAATGTTCCCCATTTGGAATAATCTTCTTGGATAAGTACTAGGATAAGTACTATTAGAAAATGGTCAACAATTCCAAAAAAATGTTCTTGTATACTGATCTTATTATTGAAATGTTCTAGATATATTAAAATAAAGTTCTCATCAGCCTATAAATGTTATTTAAATAAAATAAAGTTCCCTGGAGTCAATGATTGGTTCTATTTTAAAAATACAGGTAAGCATTTATAAAAAAATGTTGTTTCGAATATAATGTTATTGATATTTATAAAAAATATTCATATATATTAATTAAGCTTTCCATAGTTCAAAAAACTGTTCTTCATATAAAATGTTGATCCTATTGCAACAATGTTCTTGGAATTCCAATAAATAATTTTTCTCGGATAAGAATTACTTAAAATGTTGAACATTTCCTAAAAATAATGTTATAAAAACTCCAAGTTGTTCTTTAAACAAAATTATGTTCCTTGAGGTCAACAACTATTCCAATTTCAAAAAGGAAAACTTGTAAGCATTTATCCAAAAAAATCTGAGAAAATATTGTTCTTGATATTTATTTAAAAATGTTCTTCAAAAATTGGAATTTAATATATTTTCTCGGAATAATGTTTAAAAAAGTTCCTGGAATAATGTTCTAATAATTAAGTTTTTCATAGTTCAAAAATAAATGTTCTTTACAAAAAAATGCTCCTTCTAATAGACGAGAGGGAGAACTCTGTGAGGGGCCCAAACTCGTAAAATCCGAGTGTCACACCGACGTCGTAGCTAAAATCAGCCCTTATTCGTACCCCCAGTACCCATTGTGAGGTTCGTTGCCTCGACAATTACTGGGCCAAGACGACGTGTTGGCTATGGCCTATGGGCTACGTGTGACAGCATGTTGCGGTAGCTTGCAATGGGCTGCACTAGGCTAATCTACGGTGAGATCTTTGGGCTTGCGAGCTAGCCCGAGTCGAGTTAGGCTTGCCTGGAGGTGAAAACGAGCCTAATTGTGCAGCCCCCTTGGCCTTTTGGTATTACTAGCCGAGTCTGATTTGCTCCGAGCCAACACAAACTCAGGACAAGTCCAAACGCTCGAGCTGAGCGTCTAGGTTTGGGCATGAGCAACCGACATGCCAAATAGTAACCGCCTTGTAATTAATAAAAGGAGGAATTAATATAATTAACTAATCCTAACAGAAAGCTCTCAAGGAGATGGATGATGGAGATGATCATGTGAAGAAGGTGCTTATTCAAGCTCTAAGGAGAGAGTTCAAGAGGATAACATGAAAGTGTTAGAAGGGGGCACCGATGTGGTCCAAAGGGACGATGCAACGCCAATATGTGGCCTGATCAATGGAGATGTGCGCGAACGTGATGACGATCTTCACGGAATCCTGCCGAGACGCGTGCAACCAGCTGACCAGATCGGTCGCACGATGAGGGTGGAGGCATCCCACTAGGAGAAGGTGAAGACGATGGCCGGCATAGATTGACGTGCAGAAGGCGGAACGGACGACAACCATTCGGCTGCACCATCGCGCGAGGCCGCCCGGTCGGAGTAGAGGCCAGTGTAGTGGACACTAAAGTCCGAGTAGAGACGCGCCAGAGTCGACGGGAGGTAGAGGGCAACGCAAACCGATCTTAGAGGAGAAAACCAAAAAGAAACACTGATCAAAATGACTAACAAGAGAAAACTTGAATCAAAGGATCGGGAAATATAATCTCTAGGGCAGCTGGTCAAGAATACAAATCATATACTCTAACAATCCACCTGCCGATTGGCCTTTCATCAGCGTTGCCGCCTGAACCCACAACGCCGACACGAGCTTCGTGTGTAGGGCGGCCAGCGAAGGGGTGGATCTATGCTAGCCTAGGATGCTTTGGCCGGCCGGGTCTCATTGCGGGTGGATGAAGAATAGCTTGCTCTGCTCCAAGAATAGAGAGGCAGACAAGAGATAAGGAATAGGGGATTTTTTTTGAGAGAATAGAAGAGGGGAAAGGTGAGTGGCGCATGTGGGTGTTAGCATGGCAATGACGTCAGGGCCA